>NC_031782.1:6125602-6147652 GCF_001522545.3 Parus major | reverse complement strand
CCGCTCCGCTGGGAAGGGCAGAGCCCTCAGCTGAGGGATGCGGGAGCGGGTTCCTCCTCCCGCCGGTGTCCGGCAGCCCCGGGACCGCCCGCTCGGGCAGAGCCTCCCCGCAGCTCCCGGCTCCATCCCCGGCCATATCGCTCCCCCCGCCGGCCGCTCCGCGCCGCTGCCCACGATGGGATCAGCCGGGAGCAGCAGGAGGAGGAGGAGGAAGGAGAGGACGCGCTTTTCACGCTTTCAGGGGGCAGACCACAGTGTTTCTGTTTCCTTGCCCTCTGCCCTCCCTCCAGGCCAGCCCAGGGAGATGCGACCCTGGAAGTGTTTCCCCCTTCGCTGGAGGTTGGGCAAGATTTTAGTGAATTCGTCCATCCTTGAAATAGATGAGCTTTTAAGACAAAAGGATGCTCTGCTGTGGATATGGGCAGTTTGGAAGCTGCTCCTCAAGCTGGAGCAGGGTAGAGGGGTGGAGGTGATCCTGACACTGGGGGACACTCTCTGTGCCATGATAAGATCCCCACTCAGAAGTCATTCTGGCTGTGCTTGAACTGCTGTGAGAGAGACCTGTGTGTGAGATTCCCACTGGGAATGGTAACTCCATCAACCCCACCACCCTGGATACCTGAACACGGGTCGGAGCCCTCAGTTACATGGCTCAACCTTCCTTTGCAGGGCTGATTTTAGCTTGAACCTGTGTGAAATACCAGCCCTCACACATGGAGCCTGAGGGATTGATGTGAAGATGTGTCAGGGGAGGCTTAGGTTGGACATTATCCACAGAGGGGGTGTTGGGCACTGGAAGAGGCTCCCAAGGGAAGTGGCCACAGTGCCTGCCTGATTTCAGGAAGCATTTGGACAACGCTCTCGGGCACATGGTGTAATTCTTGGGGTTGTCCTGTCTCAGGAGTTGGACTCAGAGATCCTTGTTGGTCCCTTCCAACCCAGAAATTTCTGTGATTCCATGATTCTGTGCTGTAGGATGAGTTTAATTTCATGGGTTTCCAGTGCCACTGTTAGCTAGAGTAGAAGCAGCTCCAGGTGCAGCTCCACCTTACAAAAGCGAGGCTCTGAGTCCAGGCTGTTTCCAGGCGTGTGACTGGAGCAGTCATGGTGATCCCTGGCTTGTCACCTTTTTCATCACCTGCATTTTGTACACTGAGGCCACAGACTTTAATGCAGTATTTACGCCACAGTTTGTTCCTCTTACAAAAATAAGGGTCAGGAAAACAGACAGGACAACACGAATCTCTACAGAAATCTTTGCCCCATCTTTCCTTGGAATGCAGGACATGGCTCAGTGAGAAACTTCCCCAAAGGAACCACCTCTGCAGATGCACTGTAGCACTCGGGTCAGGCTGGTGCTGGTTTTGGATCCAGATCTGTTATTTTTCTTTTTTTTCAGTTTCTTTTTTTCAGGTTTGCAAACTGTGTCCTCAGTCAGCACAAACCACAGGGAGAGTTTCCACTGGGAAAGTACAGGCGAGTTCCTTTACTGCTGTGGAGGCACGGGAAGGCTCAATTTCGGCTCTAACAGGGAAAGGGCTGTTCTGTTCCACCCTTGCTGACTGGCTGGGTCTGAAAGCAGAGGCCAGCTTATTCCTCAAGTCCTGACATAACCCCTTGTATGGCATTTGCCCCAAGGCAGTGAAATTCCAGCCACTTGATGCTTCAGGCTGTGACCTTTGAAGGGTTAAGAGAGCCCCAGCTTTGACCTCCTGAGCTCATTCTGATGCTCAGTTAAAGTCAGGGCAGATGCACTTTGTTACAGCTCTGGGTTGGCTCCTTTGGGCTCTTCCAGACTGCTGGGACACGAGTGCTGTCCCATGGGATGGGACATGGCCTTGGAGACGGATCACTGCTCCTTCCAGAGCCACCAGCCCTCCTGGTGCAGCCTGCTGGCTTTCCTGGGCTTGCTGGCACTTAGAGCTGACTCCAGAGGGGAAGGCAGGGAAGAGGAGGGCTGGAAAGCCTTCCCTTGCACAGGACCCAAGCTCCCATGCCTGTGTGGCAGCACTGGCAGGATTGCAGCTGAATCTCATGGGGCAGTGCAGTGAGGGTTTCTGGCTCAGGGGGAGTCACTGGAAAGCAGGTTTACACAGGATGGCCCATCTCC
This sequence comes from Parus major, assembly GCF_001522545.3. NCBI lineage: Eukaryota > Metazoa > Chordata > Aves > Passeriformes > Paridae > Parus > Parus major. The sequence continues at coordinate 6,145,542 of NC_031782.1, read as the reverse complement.
TCCAGCCCCTGCCTGTCTTCCTGCCCTCTCCCCTGCCCAAACCTTCTCTCAACAGGCCTGGAGGTGAATCACATCCAGCTCTTGCAGGGGTCACGGGCAGTGGTGCCCCTCTCTGTGCCAGGTCTGCCAGTTTGCAGCAGCTGCTCCCACAGTGGGGAGGCATTCACTGTCCCCACTGAGACCCCCCCTTTGGCTAGCAGCCCTGGGAAGCAGTGTGGCCAGCTGGAGTGGGTGCTGTGCTTCACACAGGGGTGGAAAACCCTCACCTGGCCCCTCTGTGCAGCAGCTTTCCCACTGGGGTCAAACAACTCTGCAGTACAAAGCAATTGTGAGCTGTGGGATCTGCCAGGGCTCTGCAGCCAGGAGTGACCCTGTGCAGGACCCGACCCTGCTGGGAGCAGGGCACATCCCACAGGGGCTGTCAACAGGGACCTCACAGCTGAGCCAGAGCTCTTGCAACTTGGCTATTTTTAGCCAATGCAAATGAGGGTGTTTATTTTCCTAGTGTGCCTTTTTGGCTTTCCCAGGGATTTTATTGCTGATGAAAGCAAGGGCCTGAGAGCCATGTGAGTGTCTGTGCTGGCTGCTGCAGTGACCCCGTCTCTGCCCCCAGGTTACCCATCCAATATTCCCCAAGCCCTTTGCAGTGATGGGCTGGAATGGGCAGAAGCACCTCAGCTTACCTTGGACCAGAACCTTTTTTGGGACTGGGAGACCTGTGGTAACAACTTGAACCCGCGCATGAGGTTGGTGTTGAGGGGGCAATCCCTCTCACATGGGATGGGATGAAACAGAGGAACACTGCAGGCTGGTTTATTGTCAGTGTTTCAAATCAGTATTTTTTATTACAGAGACTCATCAGGTTGCTCACACTGTGGCAGAAATTTAATAATATAAGGCACAGGGAATATTCAGAGGTAAAAAAAGAGTTCTCAGCCTGTGAGATTTAACCATCGCTTTGCTCCTGTCAGGACCCTCTCATATAAAGCAAAATCTACATACCTTCTCCCTTCCATCCTTTGCATCCCTTAAATCCACAACAGGAAAAAAATATGACAGCCTTTCCCTCGAGCATGTGGCAAAGACTCCACTTTCTGGGCAGAAATATCCCTTCCAAGTCTGACACAGCTTCCCTGGGACAGCAGGGCTGGAATTTAAGCACAGCCAAGGCAGAGGGGTGGGAAGTGCTTAAGGGCACTGTGATCTGGGGAGAGCCAAGAGCTTTATCTCACCTACAGCTGAATCACAACATCAAGGCGAGCCACACACACCCCGGGGAACAGGCGGCCACACCCCATCTCGCACAGAAAACACGACAGCAGCGTGGTCATTGAGTGATGGTGAAGCATGTAGCACTTTCAAACCTTTATTATTCAAGAGGACTTTACAGGATGGGAATGATTTCATCTTATTTGTTTTAAATTCTGTGCGCTTCCCTGTTCACTTGTTTTAAATTTCTCCATTTTTTTTTATTTATTTTTTTTTTCTGTGCCCAATAACTGCTAAATTCAAGCCCTGGGAATGGGAGGGAAGAAAAAAAAACAAAAAGAAAACAAAATCCTACCACCTTTCTGTCTTTCTCACCCCTCTCCATCCTTCCTACCACGAGCTGGATGGCGACAATGTCATCTGCAGCTGCTCTGCTTGGGAACCCAATCCTCCTACATCCTCTGGCTCTGCCTTCCCTCGCTGGCATCTGTGACTGGGGTGGTGAATCAGCTGAGAGGGTTTCGTGTCTGATGTGTCCAGGAACACGATGTTAGTGAGAAGTTAAGAGAAGTTGATCTAGCGGATGGTGAGGCAGAGCGGATATCTAGCACAGAAACAATCAGCAGTAAAGACGTAGGAGAGAGAAAAGGCTGGTAAGAGTGTGTGGAAACAGCTGGATGAGTAATCTAGTGGTAATAGATAAGGCTATGAAAGAGGACTGTTATTTCTCTTAGCACCGTTACTACATATGTTTAGACCTATATTAGCACCTTGTTCCCAGGGAAAAACAAAACAAAACAAAACAAAAGCAGTTTAAAAACCAAAGGAAGTGGGAAGGTTAAAACATGACAAAGTTGGCAGCAGAGCAGGAAGGCAAGTGTTTAGATCACAAGATCCTTGTCTATGTCCTCTGTGGAAGGAAAAGAGAGAGATAAGAGTTAGGAGGTGGATGCTGCCAGGGTCCCGCTCCCCCTGCTTCCCCTCACCCAGGGCTGGCTGGAATGCAATGCTTCATCCACACTGGTGGTCCTGGGGGTGCTCTTCAGCCTCCCCTCCACCCCATTCCTGCCCTCCTCAGGACTTACTCTCCTTGATGCCGAAGCAGCTGGCCCACTCCTCCAGGGCGATGTACTTGTCGTTGTCCAGGTCACAGGCCTCGAAGAAGCGAGTGGTGCAGTGCTCCATGGGGATCAGGGGGGCACGCAGCGGGGCCAGCTCGGTGTGGGACAGGTACCTGCCAAGGTGACCACGGGTCACAGGAGGGAAGGGGCTGGCCCCAGCTCTCTGCTTTGGCTGCTGTCCCACTGCCCTGGCAGTATCAGCCGCTGAGTGTCACAGGGGTCAAGGACTGGGGTCTGCCTTTGCAGCCAGCCGTGCTGGTCACAAAATAGCCACCAGCTGGGGGTCCCTGCCAGCTGCCCCCACCCCACAGGCCTGCCTGTGTGATCAGTCTCCTGCCCATCTGCAGCCTCAGCTAAGCCAGCAGCTGCTCTCTCAGCTGCTGAAGTTATCCCAGGGCCTCTGGATGAAGATATTTTAGGGCACTATCATAGACCAGTAAATCTGAGAAGAGAGAAACTCCACACCCAAGGGAGGTGGGAGCAGCTGGGGCTGGGGGAGGCCCCTCTTCCTGCAGAAGAGCAGTTTGTGGGAGGCAAAGGTGCCTCTACCCCCGCCTGGTTTGCCACAACCTCTGCCACCAGCCACCCACTTGTGTCACACCTCCAGCCTGCCTTGACACCTTCTACTGCCAAATCACCCTGGTCCTCAGGCAGGAAATGGTTCTGGTGGGGTCCTCATCCTGCTCTGCTGGCACTCACCCATCAATGGGGTGCTGGTCCAGCTGCCCGAACTGCCAGTGCACAGGGAAGATGTACATGTTGTAGTTCTTCTCAAAGTCCCGGGCCAGGAGCTCCACGGTGTGGTCACCGGCCTCCAGACGCTTCTCGTTCTCATGGATCTTCTTCACCTGCCGTGGGAGAGGCGGGGGAGGCCTTGTCAGCAGGGAAATGGGGTGCAGGGGGGGACCTTGGGAGGGTCTTTACAGGAATCCCACAGGTAATTCTGGATGAGCACCCTGTCTGTGCTGGCCTCCCTTTTGGGGTGAGCTCCCAGACCCCTTCCCCTGTCCCCCACCTTGAGCTTCTGCTTTTCGGTCAGCAGGTTGTTGTCCTCGTCGCGCTCGTACAGAGTGATCAGCACGTTCTTGAGCCAGTCCCGCATGCGCAGGGGGAACTCGGTCAGCTCAGTGTCCAGGCAGGCAGGGATGACTGCAAGTCACACACAGTGGTCAGTGCAGCGTCTGGACGTGCAGCTCCACACCTGGACACGCAGCCCCAGTGCCCTCCCACCTCAGCCCCGAGCTTGCCAGGACCTTTGCTCTCCATCAGGTTGTGACCACGGGGGTTGTGCCCACAGGGTCCCCTCGTCTGAGGGAGTGGCTCCACTTACATTTGCAAGGCCCAATGTAGTCCAGGTGCAGCTTGTGTCCCTTCTTGGTTCCCTCCAAGGTGCACTTGGTGGCAAAGAAATGGCAGGAGGAGTCGTAGGTCTTGTTGTCAGTGCCACAGACCTGCACAGGAAGGGGAGATGCTGTGTGAGAGGCAGGGAGAGCCTCCAAACGAGATGTTTAACTTGTTTCCTGGAGTGGGCAATGGCTCCTATTTCACCACCAGATGGGGACCAGCCACCCTGACTCTTTCTTCATGTGTCACCATCTCTGGCAAAGCCCACGTGGGTCCCTCCCTGCCCTGGGCCACCACGCAGATCCTGCCCTCACCTTCTCGAAGACGCCGGCGGTGGCGGGGCAGCTGGAGGGGTCCTGGCACACACACATGGGTGAGTTGTTGTCATCCACCTCGCACACCTTGCCGTGCTTGCAGTGGTGGTTCTGGCAGGGGTCTGGGGCAGGAAGGGAGCAAAGTCAGAGCCAGACACATCCTCACCTCCCACAACATGCTTGGGGCACCTCAGCACAGAGGAAAGACTGAGATATCGCCAGGGACCGCCCCCCACATCTATTCTCACACTGGGAAGATGTGGGGATTGCCAGAAGTGCATATTAGCCCTGGGGCTAATCCTGGACTTCTTTCTGTAGCCACACCAATGGCTTTTCTGTTGCAAATATGGGCTTACAGAGAGCCCAGGGCTGGAAGAGGCCATGTGCCTCTTTTCCTTTAAGTGTGCATCCAGGCTGGCATTGTCCTTGTGCTACAGCCCTTCCCAAAGGAGCCCTTCACTGTTTGGGGTGGCTAAAGCTCCCCCACACAGGGAGGGGACAGTGTCCCTGCTGGCTGGAGGGGAGGGGAAGAATCACTCACTCTCTGCAACAATCTCCTCTACATCCTCGGTGGGTTCCTCGAACTCTCCCACCTCCACCTGGACAGGATTAGCCCCCACGGGCTCCTGCAAAAGAGGTTGGTGTTCCCTCTGTGGGTGCACAGCCCCAGCTCCTGGGAGGCAGAGCAGCCCCATGGCTCCCCAGAGCTCTGGAGATGTTCTTTCCAGAGCAGTGGGTGCTGAGGGGAGGGATGAGGAGGAGGAGGGACAGAACCCCTTACCTCTGTGGTGGGATCTTCGATGACCTCGGTCTCATCGGGCAGAGCCTCCTGCTGCAGAGGAAAATGCACACGAGTGTGGGTCCATGGGACAGTCCCAAGGGGGGTGACCCACTGGAATAGGCAGTAGGGCCACCCTCAAGTTGTCCCTCATTCCTCAGTACTTTATTTGTTCCAAAAGAAAATCCCCATCGGCTACTCCGTTTGGACAACCCCAACAGCAGAGGCTTCACTGTCTCCTGCACTTACCGGCGCTGCCAGGGCTTTTCCTGCCAGGCAGAGAAGGAAGAAAATCCAGGCCCTCATCTTTCAGCAGACCTTGAATAAAAGAGAGGAAGAGGAGGGATGAGGAAGGAGGCCGCTGTGTGCCGCTGGGCTCCAGGCTGAGCACTCAGACACTTTGAGAAGGGCGTCCTCTCCATTTCCTGCCTCGTCTGTTCAGCATTACAGACCCACATGCTGGCTTTTCTAGCCAAAACCTTGGGCCAAATCATGTTTCCAAGATAAATCCGTTTGATTTTGCAAAATGAGACAGTGGGGTTTAGATGTCTGTTTCTCTCCTGGATACCTTTAGGAAAATCACAGTCAAAATGGCTCTTTCCTTCTCTGGAGGCTTCTTTTTTTTTCACCAATCCCCCCACATTTTTCATGTTAAAAATCCCCTGATATTAGTGCCAGGTACAAGGAATGAAACTCCATCTTCTTAGTTATCAGTCAGAAGAAACATGGAAGTGGATGAAGGAAGGGAGACAATGAGACAGAGCACTTGAGAATTAAATCCTTTAGAAAATCCCTTCCCTCATGGACACAGACACCCCTAGAGGTATCAGAGACCAGTCCCTCATTCCCAGCACCCCAAAATGTTGGGATGTTTATTGTTGTTTTTCCCTTTCCTGTCTAACCTGAGGGTCCCCACATTGGGTTTGAGGGACCAAAACCACTTTGTGGCCGTGTCCTGCTGGGACACGAGCTCCAGAAGGACGAGCCCTCTGCACCCTCCAAGTCTGGGCCTCAGTGGGACGCGGCAGCCCAGCTAACACGGGCTGTGATGTGAGCCAGGAGCTCGCAGCTGGTGACACGGCCCTGTCCTTGTCCCCCCCGGTTCCTGTTTGGCAGGGCTGAGGCGCTCTGTGTGCGGGCTGAGGAGCTCAGCTGGCCTCTTAATATGCCAGTGGCATCGCCGTGCTGACAGCTCGGGCTGCCCGCTGCCTTCCGCCCGCGGGGACACTCAAACAGCCCCGTTCTCCCTCCTGTCCCCCTGCCAAGGCTTCCCTTCCGCCTACCCCGCTCCACCTGCATGTCCAGAGCACCACGGGCTGCCCTGGGGCCAGCCACAGAGGGACCTGCTGGGACAGAAAGCGTTGGACAAGGTTTCTTCTTCTCTCCCAGGGTATCTAATGTCCCTGCACCCATCTCCTCCTCACGCACAGCAGCTCTCTGGGTATAAAGCCACACCAAGGCTGTGCTGCCAGGACACCAACCCAGCTGGCCTCTGCTTCCTAATTCAGCAAAATTAGAGCAAATCCTCTTTCCAACCTCACCCAGCCTCTAGTGGGGTGTCTGTGCAAAACAGGGGTCAGGGAATGGAGGGCAGGGAGGGGGTGGTGGGGATGGCTGCTGTGGTGGTGTGAAGGGCTTGTGGGGACGGGTGATGAGCCCTTTTGCTCTCTCAAGGCTTCAGCTGAGCAGCTCCCTCCTCTCCTGCTTGGTGTGAGCTGCCCCTTCCCCTCATCCTGATTTGTTCTGGAGGCTTCTGTGAGCTCTGACAGAGTTTGCCAGCAAAGATCATTGGTTCTTCACTCCTGGAAGGGTTGTTTGTGGAGGGAGATGGAAAAGTACAGGTGATTCTGGCCATCTCCTCCCTTGCTGGTATTCCCTGGCTAGTAAAGGCTCCTCCTGGGCTTCTCCCAGGGTCTTGTTTGCTTTGGAAGGTGCTCTGAGGTTCAGGGATGCTCACTGGGCAATGCCCAGCCTGGAGGAGAGGGCAGTGCATGCACATGTGGAAGGTGGCACTAAGAGGAACCCAACCCCACACCAAGGCTGTCTTAGATCATTTCCCCAGGCTTTAAAAAAGCCTTGAATCAAAAAGTCTGGGCATGCAGTAAGTGGGGTCAGGGAATTACAGGTTTGCTAAGAGCCAGCAGACAGTTGGAGCTGCCAGTGTTATGTTTGGAGGAAGAAGGAGCATGAAAAAGTCTGAGCAAACAAGCTCTGCAGTGCTGTCTTGTGCCTTAGATGGTAAAACAGATTTATTATAGAACAACAAACTTTTGGAGGCAAAGCCTGTGCAGCGAGGACATTGCAGTGTCTGTGAGCCCCTGGCTGGGTTGCAAGTGGTCATTCCTGATCAAAAATCCTGAAGTAACAGCTCAGGAGCCCTGCACACAGGATTGCTCCATCAGGATAACGCGGTCCACGGTGCAAGTCTCCCTCCTTGTGGAGCAACCATGCTCCTGCTATCCAAGAGGATGCTCTTTGGAGCTGGCAGCTGGGCCACACCACGAGCTCAGCATCCACCCCCAGCTGGAGGGACCTGGGAGGATCCCTGAGGGGCTCTGCACTGGGAATGCCTGGCACTGCTTTGTGAGCCCCGTGGAGGGCAGAGAGCAGCAAGGGGGGTGAAGCCAGGGGTTGATTTTGGACAGAAGAAAACAGGGAAAAGGATTTTAGCAAGCAGGGTCTTAGGACCTTCTGCATCCTAAAGGAATCAGCAGACACCAGCATTTTGCAGGATGCTGGAAACCAGCACAGAAAGGGCTGCTGAATATAGAATAAGAGAAGTTCCATGGTCACCACCCTCTCCTCAGGCCTGCCCTCTTGAATGCTGTGGATTGAGCACACAACAGGGCACCCATGGACTGCACAGGCTGTTAAATATCTGATCCCACTTGCATCCTACATGGGGACTTCAGCTCCCAGTCACTCTATAAACAGAGTCTGGGGGCTCCTAGAAACCCCTCTCAGTGGTTCACCTCTCCAGCATGGCCCTCAGCTCCAGCTGCACATTGCATTTTGCAGCCACATCCCAAAGGAGAAAACCATGGGGTGTAGAGAGGGCTGAGGCTGACCCTCAGCACCTCCACACGCTCCAAGCCAGCTGCTCTGGGGAACTCTCACCACGCTCCCCCGAGCTTGTGGCACAATCATCAGCTTCTCCTGATGGGGAGGATACCCTGCAGCGATGTGCAGAGGAGATGTGTGCCACTGGGTCTGTGGGTCTCTCATGGGACCCCAGCCTGGGGCTCTTTGTGGGTTGGGGAGGGCACTGACGAAGCTGCAGCCTCCAGGAGAGGCTCCATGGACAGCAGAGCGTGGTCCATGAGCTGCTGGCCCTGTCCAGGGTTGCGTAAGCCCTTTGGGATGCCACGTTAGTGTGGGGAGGAGTCTCTGCGTGGCCACTTTGACAGCTCCTCCCCGAGGCCACCGGGCTCACCCCTGCTAACCCTGGCCAGGGGCTCTGCTGCCTCCCCCCAGTGTGGCCATGGGGGCAGGAATGGGCAATGGCTGGGCAAAACCCACCTGTGCCCAGCTCCTGCCTGCACCCCAGCCCACAGCAGGGCCTCCTGCACCCACCTCCCTCTGCCCACTGCTTGTCCAAGTGTCTGGAGGATCTGGCATTCCCCCACCTCACACTGACAGTAAAGGCAGAGCTGGTCCAGAAAAAGAAAGATTCTGCCAAGCCCCAAGTGGGACCACAGTTTTCAAGGTGCAGATGGGTGACCAAGTGTGACCTCCACAGAGACACAACACCAGGGATGGGTCCCCACCGCCCGGCCCTGACCTCCCTATGAAAGCAGGACCCTCTGAGCTTTACTCAGCAGCCACTCCCAGGCTAAAATTCCATTTGAAGCCAGAACTGTTTGTGTGAGTCCCCATAAAGCTCCCTGCTGAACGGGTCCCTGCATGTTGAGTGCTGGCTCACCCAGATGTGCTGCAGCTGCCTTGGGTGCCTGGGGAGCAGGGCAGGGGACTAGGCAGAAGCCAGCCTGGCTCTTGCAACCTGCACAGACCCCTTTCACACACTGTGCAGGCTCAGAAAGCCACACAAGGATTAGATGGAAGTGAAATTCCCTTTAGCACACACGTGCACTTACACACTCCAAGTAAAACACGGTGGGGAAAAAAATCTCCCTACCCCCTGTGCCCATGTAGAGTCACCAAAGACACGGCTACACCACAACAGTGTGAACCCATTCATTCCCTGTGCTGGGAGCTGAGCAGCTCTCTGTGACTCAGAAATGCTCAGATCTTACAGGGCTTGTTGATAGAACAGCAAGAGCCCAGGCCCATCACAGCTGTCATAGTTTCTCCGGGCTGCAGATTGAATCCAGAATAGAAAACACTTAAATTAGCACCAAGAAAAGTGCCCGGATGAGCAGTGGGCTGCGGGCTCATGGATGAGCCCTGTGCAGACAGGTGAGACATGATTTTGCTGTCCTGCCTGAGCTTTTTCTTCGCTGTGGGCTGGAGCTAAGGCAGTGTGAAAAGCAGCTCGGATATTTCTGTGCCAGGTGCGGGAGGTCCCTGCGGCCCGCGGGGTGCAACCAGCTGATTCCGCACAGCTCCGCAGAGGAGGCACGGAATAAACTGTCCGATAAACCCTCTGCAAAAATGCAAACCATCTCCAGAGCATTCCCTGGACCTGCCCTGCCACAGCCGCTCCAGCGATAACAGCCCTGACATCCCTCGGACCGCAGGACCCAGAAAAGGTTTCCATGGGAGCCGACATTCCTCTGGGACTGAGTCATGGAAGAGCAGAGTGTTGTGGAAGGAGGGGCTTGAAAAAAAAGTTTGAAAAGTTTATTTCTGCTCTTCCCCCTCCCAACAGCGCCCGCACCCCTGCTCCTGCCGATGTGGCAGACAATGGCTTGGCTTTAGCTGCTGCTCCGGACGCACCAGCCTTTCATTTCCACTGAAAACTCGCCCGATCCACCCTAACAAACGGCTGCAATTAACTTTTGTCCTTCTGGAGGGATGCTGAGTTTTTGGGCTGTTTCAAGTTGGTCGTCCCTGAGGACTCGGGAGTTCTGGTGACATTCCCGGTACCCCCGTTTCATTCCAACTTGAAAGTTCTGCCTTTCGGTTTGGGTGGGAATTCCGCCCCCAACCGCTTACATTTCCCTTCTTTTTTTGGCTGGATGCAACAGAGTGGAGCTTTCTTAAAAGAGGGGACACAAAGAGCAGAGTTAGATTGTCAAGTCACGGGGCTGGGAAGGACAGCAGCTGCCTTTAAAGGAGACAAGCCCTCGTCTCTTCTGTGTGCACCTAAAATTGTGCCTGGCGGAACCCAAGCTCTTAAAACTTAACAAAACACCCCAAAAGAGCTTTGCTCCTCCTCTCCTGCAATCTCCGTCTCCCTAACAGTCGATCAGCCAGAGTTCGGCAAGCCAGGGCAGCAGACTTGAAAGGCTTTCAGAGTTTGCTTGGAACAAAAAGCCGAGTGTCTTTTTTTTTCTTTTTTTTTTTTTTTTTCCCAAAGGAGAAATAAGACCGGCTGCACTGAAAAAATAAAACCACTGAGATGAAGTCGGCAGCTCTTTTGTTCTTCCTCTGGATACTCTGGTGAGTAAAACATCACCTGCCAACACACCTCAGGCTGGGAGAAATGGGGATTGTTCGTAACTAAATCTGATTTTCTCTGCAGGCTGGTTTGATGTGCCCAGACCTTGGTGTCACGGATCTCGCTAAGGAACTACCCACCAGCTGAAAACCCAGAGGGGAAAAAGGGAGGAGAGAGAAGAGTGAGGACAGGTTAAACCCTTACAGTCAGATGCCACCAAAGCAATAAAACTCTGGCAGCGAAATTGAGTAAGAGACAGCTTAGAAGTGGAAATGCCGCAAAGAGGAGAAAGGGGTGAAGTCAGGAGGGGTCTCTAAATCCAATGCTTGGGGTGGAGAGCGTCCAACTCCGCATCCCGAGGGATGCATTGCCAGCGCTGGATGCAGGGACCCCACGAGTGGGGCTGTGGGGACCCCACGAGTGGGGCTATGAGGACCCCACAAGAGGGGCTATGAGGACCCCACAAGAGGGGCTGTGGGGACCCCACAAGAGGGGCTGTGGGGACCCCACGAGTGGGGCTATGAGGACCCCACAAGAGGGGCTGTGGGGACCCCCGTGTACGGAGGAAAAGCACAGCAAAGGCAAACGCGGAGCTCGGGCCATACCTCGCAGTCCCGGCAGCACGGCTGAGGGAACTTCAGGCGCTTGGACAGGCTGGAGGAATCTGCAAGTTTTAGAAGGAGGCTGGAGGAAGCCGAAGGGTGGGCTGGGTTTCCCTCTGCCTCTCCCCCTCCTCCTCCTCCCTAGCTTTCCAAATCGGTCTCTTCCTCTCCTCCGCTTCCCAGTGGGCAGTCCCTGAGCCTGGCTCCAGAGGATAGACCAGAGAAATCAAGCTGGAGATGAAGGGGTCCCTGTCAGGGACAGAGCAGTCCCCAGCGCAGCCCTCCCGGCAGAGTCACTGTCACAGCAGCTGCTGCCATGAGTTTTCAGTTCTCTTTCTCTCCCGGACTGACAGCCCTGGGGGATGCGGGAATGCCATCTCTGCCTGGTTTTGCACCTCCTAACACCTCGGGCTCCTGCGATTATAATGTTAAATGCTGTCATTTCTCAGTCCCTGAGCTGGTGTTTCCCATCCTCAGAGGAACACAGAGGAGAGCAGGAGAGTTTTTGCTCCTGCACCCAATCCTAACATTGCTGATATCTATGACTGCCTTGTGGAGAGGGAGTGGAAAGAATGACCCAGAGAATGTGGAGGATAAAGACATATCTGAAATGCTGTAAGTAGGCAGAGAAATGCTGAGCTGGTAGATGTGACTCTCAGCAGACTGGTCTCTCTGCTGTGGTTATCGTCCAGCAGATCTGGACTGATTGAACAAAACACAGTCAGAATTGCCAGTCAGCTGAATTCAGTGGTCTCTTCAGACACCACTCACTATTTTGACTTTACAGATCATAACTCAGCTGGAGCAGCTGCCCAGCCAGAGGCAGCCAAGCAGCAAAGCTGTCTGGAGTTGAGTTTTCCCAGCTGTTCCTCTCTATGCTCAGGGTGAAAGCCCAGCTCCTTTCTCCTTGCCTCTCTTCATGTCTGAGAGGATGTGAGGTGCACCTCCTTCCCCAGCACCAGCATGGCCTGGGCATAGTGCTGCAAAGGAGAACCAGTAGCCAAAAATTGCTACAGTTTGGGCATCCCTAAAGAATGTCTCTATACAGGGCTGTCCTGAGCCCTGTGGATAATCCAGCTCTTTGCAGCTTGTGATCCTCCTGTGGCATCAAACCTCACCCCAGGGCTGCTCTCTGGGGCTGCTGGAAAGATGGTATCTCGTGTAGCCAGCAGGACTGAGGACATCTGGGCACCAGCAGCATCATTGTGGATGCCAAGATCACAGCAAAATTCAACATTGTGTTTTGTCTTGGCTGCCCGGGGTTTGGGTTCATTCTTGATTATGTGCTATCTTAGAGAGGGCTGAGACACGGATCTGGGTGCTTAACTCTTCCCACTGATGTTGCTGAGGATTTAGATGTCAACATGGGGACTGGCCCATGATGACCTGCCAGGCTGTGCTGGCTCCTTGCTCTGTAGGATTCCTTTGTGTCTGTGCTCTGTACCAACTCCTCATCCTGCCTCACGGCACTTCTGCTGCATGTGAGAGATCAGATGTAAGACTAAACATCCCAAGGCCAACACGGAGCAAAATATAAACAGAACAGAAAGGGAAGGCAGAGGGGAAAGAATGGAGGAGGGGTTCAAGAAAAGCCATCATCACTTCCCAGTGAACAGGCCAGTCTCTGATCAGGCAGCTCAGGAGGCTGGTGGCAAAGAAGAAAAGAAAATCTTCTTCACTCATTTCTTTACTTGGCTGTACACTTCCCAAAAGCCATCCCTGGCTGCTGGTATGTGGATGTTGATACCACTCACAGGGACATCCATAAATATTCCACATGACCCTCCCAGGTCCCTGTGGAGGCTGGATTTCTGATGGTGTCTAAGACTCCATGGCTAATTCAACCAACTGGAGCACCCTGTCCTCCCACCGCAAGTGTCCGGAGCTCCCAGTGCAGCCCAGTGACACTTGTAGGTCCAGTTTGGCTCCAGAGGTCACAGATCCCCTAAGCCAAAGTTTCATTTGCTTGATTCATAACCCATGGAGTTAAACACAGCTGTTGAATGCTCTCTGCAGTGGATTAGTCACGGCTCGCATTGAAATTGTACTGCTGCTCGTTCTTCTCCTAAGGAAAAAAAAAAGACATCTGGAAAAAATTTTAGAGAGGAAAAAAAAAAAAGAGAGAAAAGAAACCACGACTTTTCTAACTGACAACGTGGCAATTGCTTTGCACTGTAGCCTGAAGTTAATCCCTCTACTAAGGACTTAAATAAATGATAGTGCCACGGAGATAATTATAGCAGGGATTTCTTTATGGATGTGGTGGCTTAGACCCTGGCTCTGAGCAAGAGCAAAAAGCAGTGATGCAGTCACATCTGGAAATGTCCCCCAGGCTCATCCAGCAAGCCCAGGGGGGTGGGAGTGAGGGATGCTCACTGTGATCCATGCACATGGTGGGACAGCCAGGTCCTGTGCCAGGCATCAGCAGTGGGATGGAGGGGGATCACAAAGAGCCTGGGGCAAATGGTTGGCTCTTTCAACTCAGCAGATTTAAAGAGCTCCAGAAATAACTGAGAGCTTCCAAACAACGTCCTGGAAAGTCCTTTCCACTCTTGCAAGGCTTAGTGGGGTCATCAAAGAGGAGATTTTGGTGTCAGGCTGCCAGGAGGAAAACTGGACCTCACACTTATTTAGAAATCTGTCTTATGCCCTCTGGGACCCTGGATGGGCAGGAGATTTCCCAAGGAGCCTCCTCAGCCCTGGGAGCCCTGGCAGGGCTGCAGCAGGTCCAGCTCAGGCCCCTGACCTGTGCCAGTGGGTGCTTTGGGCACAGCAGATGAACCCCAGGGCTCCTGGTGCTCGCTCCCAGCTCAAGTGACTGCACAAACTCTGATGGAGACAGCAAACAGGGCAAGACCCTTTGAGGTTTGAGCTCATTTTACAGCAAATCCAAGAGGTCTGGAGGGGTGAGGTTTGAACTCCAGCTAACCCCAGTTCAAAATCCAAATTTCTTCATCCTGCTTTGAGCCAGGCTGGGCAGATCTGGGCTGGTGCAGTTGATAAAACCCTGGTGCTTTCCAAGAGGGGAGCAATCCTGCTGTAAGAGATGGAGAAAAAGACAAGTGAGCAGCTCTGTAGGAGGGATGCAAGTGTGGATTCATAATCCTGCTGTCCCCTGCTCACAAGTCTGTCACTGTGAAGAGCCTTTCCTTCCCTCTGCTCTAGGAGGGATTCTCTAATGAGGTTTTCTCTAGAGGATGTGTCTGCATTAATTTCTGGTGGATGCTGCTTCAAAACAATGAGCCCAAAGTACATATAAATAAACAGGATGCCCTGGAATGACTGTGGGAATGTAATTTGCTAAATCTTCATCCCTGGGTGTGTGGCTGAAGGCTGAGCTCCTCACAGGTGCAGGGCACTGTGGGGGAAGTCAATGGCTGCAGGGATGGGAGCCCAGCACCCAGCTCAGGAAAAGCTGAGAGTAAATGCAGATCAGAGAGGAATCTGCTTATCCCAGGAATTTCCCATCTCTCCTGCTCTCTGGGAGTGTGTCAGCTGGAGGGTTTCTGTTTTTTTCCACTTCAGAAGCAGATCAGAGGCAGAAGGGCTGTGTTCTCTGGGCTTGCACTAAGCAGATGCAGGCACACTGGGAGCACCATGTGCTCAGGGCAGGATGAACCCAAATTGTCCATGGAACATGCCTGAGAGTGGCTGTCTTTGTCCTGCGTGGAGCAAGGAATTCTTCCCAGGGGGATGGGACTGTTCCTCAGCTGAGCTGTAGGACTGCTGCCTGGTTCAGATGGAGCAGATGGACACTCACAGTCCTTTCCAATGCCTGCACTGAGGTGCTGGTCAGAAGCAGATGGAGAAGGAGGAGTGGATGTCATCGCAGATTCTCAGCTGTAATCCAGAGGCCAACAGGCCAGCGGAGGATGGAAAGGCAGCTGTGCATGGCTCTGCAGTGAGTCATGGCCTGGGAGCAGGCTGCAGAGCTAGAAGGCAGGACAGGCTTACTGTGGGATGTCTTGTTCATTCCATGATGTGTGTGGACTCTCACAGCCGTCCCAGGGGTCTCTGGTGGAAGGCTCTTCCATGCCCCATGGGGAAGGTCTCTCCTCTGCCTCTTTTAAACTCTCCCTGCATTATCATCTCACTCACTTGGAAAAGTGTGGGGCTGCAGGCTTGGGAGAAGCCTGTCTGTCCTCCCTGAAACCAGCTGAGGCCAAAGAAGAACAAAATCCATCACCTTCTTCAGCTGTGGTGCAAGACAGGAGCCCTGTGTGCTGCAGCTGCCCCTGCACTGCCCAGGATGCTGCTCCTGGGCATCACATCTGAACACCCAGAAAGGGTGGCAGATAGAACCCCTCTGGCTGTAGCCCCCCCACCCTGTCCCTGTGGCAGAGTCCCCACAGCCCTACCTGGAGACATCACACCAAGCACTGGCAGACTGGACACGTCCTCAGCTGATTTGAAACCACCAGGCACATCCAGCTGAGCTGGGTCCCAGCCCAACACCTACAGTATCCAAAGAACCTGAAAGTCTATCCCAAAAGGCCTCTCCCTCTCTGGTCCCAGTTTGTCCTGGGCACAGGGATGTTGTGTGCCTGAACTGGGTGTCTCAGCCCAGCTCCGCTGCTGCTTGTGCTGGAGTTATGCCCATGTCTCGGAGAAGGTGAAATAAAACTTCCAGAAGGGAAGTGCTGCTAACTCCAGGTAGTCCCACCTTGCTCCTGGTGTTTACCTACGATGCACTTTTGAGTCCTCTTGAGCCTGACAGATGCGGTTTGGCAGCTTTTGGAGAATATGAATAGAACTGCTTGAGGAAATAAACAGGAATCCACTCTCAAGCCCCTGGGATATGTGGGGAGGGAAGCTCCTGGGCTGCAGTGGCAGCTCTTTTCCATGGAGAAACACACTCTAAAAGGCAGCTTTGATGGGAGTATCCAGGTGAAGCTGTGGCAGCCCCAGAACATCAAGTGCTATCTGAAAAGCAGTAACCATGGGTGAGGAAAAGACCAGAAAGGCAAATTCCAGGGTTCACAAGGCTCTCTGGGGCCAGCTGCATTTGTTTTTTTGTGTTATGAATGTGAGGTCCTCTAAGAGAACTTTGATTCTCAGATGAGTTGGCCACTTACCCCACAAAATTTTCTTTTAATCAGCTCCACCAACTTGCATCTAAGGGATGAAAGCAATGGTTTTCCTGGGCTGTGTCTATGCTATTTGCAAGGCTCCCCTGTGGGAAGGTGGTGCAGTGGTCAGGCTGGTCCAGTGGGGCCAAGCAGTGATGGGGCAGAGCTGCCGTGCATTGGGGTTGCAGCTGAGGCAAAGCAGGCTGCAGGGTTTGGTGTCCTCAGCATAACTCGCTGTTCCCAGGGTCCAGCAGCTGAGATTATGGGCTGTAAGCAAGGGCAGCTTCCTCTGCAGGCTTGTGCATCGCTGGAGGCGGACAGGAGGAAATGCTGGTCTTGGCGAGGGCAAGGTACACTGGTGACAGGCAGGCTGGAATACGAGCTGGAGCCTGGAAAGTTTAGCAGCTCCCCGTGGAGGCTGAAGAACAGGACTTCAGTGTCCTCCTGTTAACCCTCATTGCTGGCAGAACCCTATCAAAATATCCCCTCTCCCGGGCAGCCCTGCCCCACTGAAGTAACCGGGTCTGCACGCTCCGTGCTCCCAGCTCCTGCCCATCCCCATCCTCTGCACAGCCCCACATCCTGCTGTGACACAAACCAGGAAAGGCTCCAGACAGAGCCATCCCACTGGGCCACATCCCCTCTAGCACTGAACCACTACAGCATCCCTGGGTGGGAACGAGCTGTCCTGGCTGCATCCAGACAGGGCTCAGTGCCCAGGGTGCCCAAGGTTCTTGGGCCACCCCCGGCTGAGCCTGCACCCATCCACCCTGAGAATCCACATTTTTCTGTCTATTGCTCTGACACTTTCTGCTCCAGCTGAGCTCACTTCAGAACAAGCCCTGGCTTGAGATGTACCAGACGACTGAGCCAGGCTGCCAGATGCAGGAGGCTCCATAAACAGGGTGTCCCTTAGAGGACACAAAACGGCATTGGTTTTGGCAGCATGCATTTGGAAGGATTGGGTACAGAGGGAAAAGCATTCAGCTGTGCAGCAGGAGCTTGGTTGCCCACTGGGGTTACACCACCATAGCCAGTCACAGTCAGCCTTAGAAGTGGGCAAAGATATTAGGAATATCTTTAGGATAGTAGGAAATATTTTTTGACAAGACTTTGGGGCAGGATGTCTTGTGAGCCTGAGCCACCCCTGTTGTGCAGGAGCTCTCTGAAGGGCTGTAGGGTCAGGCAGGCTGGGCTGGTAGGGGCAGTGATGGGAGCCACTCTGGGATTTTTGATTTACAAACACAGCCACTCCAGGCTAACACCAAGTGCAAGCACTGACCACACAATCTCTGCTTGCTGGCTCCTTTCAAATCATCTCCTGTGCACTTTTCAACCTCTCTAAGCTCCCCTGTCCGGTGTGGATTTTACTCTTCAAATCTTCTTACCTTGATCAATTGACATCTTTAAGGCCCTGTATAGACATTCTGTTCCTTGCAGGGGCCAGTCAGTGGAGGAGTCACTCTCATCATCTCCTGTGGAGCTTGATGGAATTTCACTGATCAGGGAGTAAAGGAAGCCCAAGAGGACACAACCCCCTTAGCTGGATAAAAATACAGCAGACATATGTGGGCACAAAATACCTTTTCCATTACTGCTTCAGTGTGATGAGTTCTGGGGATCTCAATTTAGCCCTGAAGCTTGTTTACTTCCCTTCAAAAGCCACCATCCCGTTTGGCCGGGGCTTGGCAGGAATAGCTGGGCTGTGGGAGAGCTCGGGGCTGATGCCACACTGTGTCTATGGGCTTGGGGGAAAGGGGGGACGTGGGCAGCCCTAAAATAGCGAGGTCATGTGGGGCCCTGAGCAAACGCTGTGACTTTCCATCCTGTGCCTGGCCCAGAGCAGGGTCCCTCCCTCAGGACCTGCTGCTAAAATTAGCAGTGCTTCCCCACGCCGTGTGCCCCGCATATGTTATCAGCAGCTGATTCAGGAAATGGAGGGACCAGAATTACAGTTTAAAAAAACCTATCAGATTCAGAGAAGTCCCCTTTAAGCTTCTATTTTATGGGAAAAGTAGAGGGAAAACATCCTTCCTCCTGTGGACAGTGAGGGCATCTGAGCTCTTCCTGAGGGAGCTTGGCTCCTGCCTGTGCCCAAGGGCTCCTTCCTGCTCCTCTCCCACGGGCAACTCTGGAGAATCCCAGAACCATACAAGAGTATGGGTTGGAAGGGACCTTTAAAAATCATCCAATGCAGCCCCCAAGAACTGAGGTCCTCACTGCCTGAGGTGTGCCCGGCCTGACATTGATGCCACCTCTCTCAAGGTGGGGCCATTCATGTTGGTTTTTCTCCAAGGAATTAGAAATAGCGAGTGCTACCAAGGGAAACTGTGCTGCTGAAAGTGTGGGTGAAAAGGCTGGATGAGAAGTGACACCTCTTTCTCTGACCCCTCCCCAAATCTCTCTGTGTTCTACCATTTCCAGTGGAATCAGAAAGTTCATCCCTCTCCCTGACTTTCTGGGGGCTCTGGAAGAAATGAAGGGAGGAGTGAGATCTCATCTCCTGGCCCCTCTTTTTGCACCTACCAATGGCCACATCTGCAGTGTGGTCCCAGCCTGATGTGTCTGGGAGGGGGCTCCAGCTGCTGGCCCCCAGCCCAGGAGCGAGCTCTGCCCTGCAAGCCAGGGAGGGCCCACTGCAGCTGGACAGGGACACGTTCCCTCCTGCTCCCCATGTGCTGAGACAGCCAGGGACACGGGGACAATGCCAGCATGGGGAGCAATGCCTGGCTTTCAGTTCTACACGGACACACAAACAAGTCTGCTGCTCTGGCAGGAATCGGCCGCTCCTCTGTTGGGGTTGCAAATCTGGAAATAACAGCTGGAGGTCTTCAGCATTATCCCACTCTAGGGATGAATTTTAAAACCCTCTGGCATTGGGTTGGGTCTATTGTTTTCCATGGCAAAGAGCAGTTCATGGCCAGATCCCTTTGCCTCAAAGTGGCTCTTCAGCATTGATGCTGAGTGCAGCTCCAGCAGTTCACTGGATCTCGGGGTAGCCCACAGGGAAGGTTTGTTGGCTTCCTGCAAGGCCTGGGGTGCAGCTGAGCCCGTGCCATTCCACTGGCATGCTAAGACCCTGTTTGGAGGAATTGTGAGCAGTTCTCTGCCAGGGAGAAGGAAAGTAAGGGTATGGCAGGAGGGGGTTGGAGACACTTTGCTGAGATGATTTCTGGACTTTGTGTTTTTGGTTTTCCTCTGGACACACCAGGACTTGTATCTTCAGCTGTTCATAGCAGAGGTGACCAGCACCAGTGGCAAAGGATGATGTTCCGTACCTGGGGATACACATCTGTGTCTTCAGCACATGGACCCTTGGTGAGAAGCTCAGCACAAAGCCTTTAGAGTCACAGCTGGCCTCCTGCCTTCCTTTGCTCTTGCTTTGACCATACTTTGACATATTTTGACCTCAGGGCAAGGCAAGCTTGGAGGGCTGCTCCTGAAACTGGAAAGCTAAAAATCCCCCAGCAGTTGTAAAGCCAGCTGGGAGGACTCTGGATGTGCCACATCTCTGCTTTTTTGGCTTCTTCCCTGGCAAAGGACAGGCTGAATTAAGAAAGCAAACGGAGAGGAAACTGTGGAGAAATAAGAGCGGCTCTGTGAGTCGAGGACACTCTGGACTCAGTCCCGTCCCAGTTGCCCTGGAAATTGGATCGTTCACACCGAGCTGCCTCCTTTGCTGGCTGCTCCTGGGAGGGCACAACCAGGGAGCACTGGACAGATGCAGGGGAAGGAAAAAACACAGGGAAATAGGGATGCAAGTGCTGGTGTCAGAGTTTTTCCCACCAAAGGGAGACTCTTTGTCCCATGCTTTTGTGAGGATAATAAAATAATAATACAACAATAATAAAAATAAAATAAAATAAAATAAAATAAAATAAAATAAAATAAAATAAAATAAAATAAAATAAAATAAAATAAAATAAAATAAAATAAAATAAAA
>NC_031782.1:6115075-6125572 GCF_001522545.3 Parus major | reverse complement strand
AATAATAATAATAATAGTAACCAACTTGTACCAGCTGACAAAGGCAAGGGAAAAGCCAAAGGACCTTGGGCTCTATCTGTAGAGCAGCACAGCACAAGCCTGTGCTGTGGCTTGTCCACAGAACCCAGGGCAGCCCCAGGGACCCCGGGACAGCCCCCTACACTGCCCCAGGGACCCCTGCCCTGAGCCCTGGAGACAGCTGTGTCCCAAGCAGACCGACGATGCAATCAGTGGGATCACCCTGACAATAGCTGTGTGGGCTGGGGTTTTCTGAAGCTGTGCACAACAGATTAAGCTTGAGTCCCCTGTTGTCATTGCTGGGCATTGTCAGCACCCTGCTGACATTGGCATCTTTGGGCCAAACTCTGCCCACAGCCCAGCAGGAGCTGGAGAGGGGGGGAAATTGTTCCATCTGAAATGGAGCAGGAGGGTACTTGCACACAGTGGATTCCTGCTCCATTCAGGCATCTCCTTTCATTTACAAGGGGATGAGTTGTGTTTAACATTTTCTCACCCATCTGTTGAAAATAGGTGAGCAGGTCTCAGATGGGCTGAGAGAGATGGTCCTGCCCTGGGAATTTCGTGCCAGCTGGGAATTGTGAAAAAGTCTGAAATGCTGCAGGATCTCTCTTCTGGCTGTGTCTTGCCCCAGGGACAGCAACCCCCTAGTTTGGACTGGTGAAGAGGAAACGTGAACCCAGCTCTGCAGCAGCCGGCAGTGCTTTGGGAGCTGCTCAGGAACAGACATGATGAGCAGAGGGACAGTAGCAGGAAAGGCCAGGCTGAAGGCTCCTGTCTATGCAGAACAGTTTCCCTCATCCCTTCAGGGGACCTGGGACAGGCCCTTGTAGCACAAGAGTCAGAGGCCAGATCTGCTCCCCCCAGAGCAGCCAGGGTCCTCACACAGTGTCCTGTGTGTCCCACAGCCCCTCTGAGAGAGCTGCTCACTTATCAGAGCTGGCTCCCACCCGCTCCCTGCCGCTGCCCCAGCGTGCCACTGCCTGCAGCAGCTGTGGGGCTGTGAACCTCAGCTCTCTAGAGCCCAATAAATTAAACCTTAGTCCAAAAGGGGCTTGGGCTGTCTTTTGCAAACAGAGGCTGCACAAAAGCTGCCTTTCTCCCTCTCGTTTGACTTTGTTTTCACTCCCTCCCCATCTGCTTTTAGCCAAATGGTTGAATAGCTTCAGTATATACTGTGGGAGCCTAAAGCCAAAGGCTGGAGCAAGGGGAAGGATCCAGAACAGCAGTGTCCTGTGGCCACTGCCTTCCGGAGGGGCTGGGAACTGTTTGCTACCCTTGCTCTGTAGCCCAGCCTCCATCACCTTACTGAACCCTTGGAGAAAGCAGCTCCAAAAGAAAATATTTGTGCTCTGGCAAGCACACGTGTGCACATTTCCTGCTCTTGAAGTCCTTAATTAAGCCTGTTTTTTGTTTGTTTGATTTGTTGGGTGTTTTCTTTCTATTTATGCTGCCACAGTCTTGGAGGGGGAGTCTGTCAGAACCCTGTGTGTTTTCCTGTTTTGGAGGGGGAGTCTGTCAGGTCTCTGTGTGCTTTGCTGCTTTGGAAGCTGCAATGTGGAAAGCTGCCTGTGATAATCACTCAGGGAATCTGCATGTATCAACAGGGGAGTTGGGAACCAGCCAGGCCTTTGATGTTGCTCTGTATGTCAGTGCTGCATTGGGACAGTTCTGCAAATCACCCGGCACAGGGGGGCCTCAGCCCAGCTGTGGCCTCATGATGAGGTAGATTGGGTCTTTGCAGACCTTATTGAAAAGATTCAAGACCAGCACATTTAGTTCAGAGAGACCACCAAGCCTTTTCCACCCACTTTGGAGTCCTTCTGAGGGACCATGTCATTTGCAGAGATATTTGACCACTTCCAGTGATGCTTTTGACTTTGAACACCCAGCCCAGGGCAACCTCCAGGTCCAGCTGCACAGCTTTATCTCAAAGAGCAGCTGCTCAGGGCAATGTTGCTGATGTTGACCCCAAAAGTGTGGGGGTATGATCCTGCCCACCAGCCCATCAGTCATGGTGCTCATCACCCCCCAGCTCTGCCACTGCTGTGCCGGGGCTGGGAACAGGCAGGCAAGAGAAACTGGAAGCCTGGGCCGAGTTGTTTCTTACAGCAAACATTTAAAAGCACAGTAAAGACTAGAAAATCCCCCTCTTTTGGTAATGAATCCCCCATGTAACATGTGTCTTAACACCCAGACACGCCACACCTGTGAAATTCCTGAGATTGTTGCAAAAGGAACCCTTCTTTCCCACCCTGAAATTTCACAGCAATTTATCTCTCCAAGCCACCAGGAATCACCATCTACAGGCACAGAGGGGGATCTCCTTGCCTTGCCTGCTTTCTGCAGCCTGTGGTGCTATTTTGGAAATTTACTGGGTGGTTCGACTGAGTACAACTGCTCCTTTGGCTAAAATCATCCCCTGCCTGTCATCAGGTAATTAGAAACTGCCCAAAAGCCAGTGATGCTTAAGGCAGCCCCGGGATAACCACGGCTTTTCTTTTGTGGATAAAGGACTGGGCTTTGGAGGCTGTAGACTTTTCCACCAAAATTAGATTTTTGTTTAAAAGCAGGGGAAAGTAACACTGGGTGAAAAATGACACCCAGCCCAGCAGCAATGCTGCAAACACACAGAGATGGGTGAGAAAAGCAAATGCTGTCTGCTGGAAACACTGTGGAGGGAGGTCGGGAGGAAAGATCATTTTGAGGCAGAGGAAACAAAAGAACTTTTTAAGCCTGTCCCTCAGGGTTTGCCCAGTTCTTACTGGTGCTGCAGCTACAGGCAGTTTGTGGATTCTCACAGTTCAGCTGGAGCTGGGCTGAGGCCCTTCTGAAGAAACCAGAAGTGAAGAAATTAAACAAAAAGAAAAAAAGAAACCGGCAGTGAAGCCTCCCTGCAGCTGGGATGACATATTCATGGATGGCAATGCACCATGCACCTCACCAGCTGCTCATCCTGCTGACACATCACTCTTCCAGCAGGTCACTGGGATGTCCTGCACAGCCTGGGTGTCTGTGGTATAGGAAAGCTCCTTTTCCAGGTGCCACCCTTTCCTGTTTGCGTTGCAAACTGAGCATTTCCTTGTCTGAAAACAGCCTCACAGCCTCAGTGTCTGGCATATTGTTTCCTGCGGAAAATCCCGTGGCCACGTTATCCATGTGGGCTTGTCGGGGTCCCTCTCCATGAGATGCAGTCAAGTTCAGGCTAACATGATAAATGAAGATGTTCCAGCTGGGCAGTGGTGGAACAAAGAAACTCTCCTTAGGTAGTGACACTCTTGTTCTTTTAGTCTATGAAGTTTTTTCCTCCCAAAGCTTTCCCATAAACCTCTCAGGCAGCCACCCTGCAGGCCTGCAGCTCTGTTCAGACTCAACCATCTTCCCCAATTTCCCTATCCCAGCTGTATTCAGCCCAAATGCTGCCCACACTCCAAAGTGAGGACTGTCACAGGGTGTTATTACTCAAC
The DNA here is from genome assembly GCF_001522545.3 of Parus major. NCBI lineage: Eukaryota > Metazoa > Chordata > Aves > Passeriformes > Paridae > Parus > Parus major. Next base: position 6,122,087 of record NC_031782.1, on the reverse strand, counting down.
AGGCCAGAGCTTAAAGCAGTGTCCAGGCTCTCTGCCCACACTGAACAAGAGGGGAGAGCTGGGAGACTGCAGCCCTGCAGGTGGGTGCTGGAGCTTCAGGTGTCTGCATGAACCTCCTGGCTGGCTGTGGGTACAAACCTTGCCTTGTCTCAGAGATAAGCAGGCTTTACCCAAAGCAGAGCAAGGCAAGGGGAGCAGAGCAGCCAGGGGAGTGTGGACAGCACAAGCTGCACCCCAGACACCAAGGACGAGCAGTCTGGTTTCAGCAAGGCAGAGAGGGAGCTGTCCTGTGTGAGCATCACACTGCCACTGCCAGCCTGGCAGACAGCAAGTGCCACAAGGACTGCTGGCTCCAAGGCCACTGTGCCTTCCAGCTCCTCGCCAGGCTGCCAGCACACGTCCTCCCCCAGCCACCGGCACCAGGGCTCAGCCACTGGCACTGCCTGGGCACTGACCAAGCCTGGGAGGAGGAGGAAAGCAATAAATAATAACTGAGATTGGCAAACACCAGCTCAGGGCAGCAAGGGCAGTCCAGGGAAAGGGATTCACTCACTCCCCAGGACCCTGGAAGGGTCATACTGGGCATCTGACTGCATGGACACAAAGCAAAAAGAGGTTGTGGTTCTGGGTCTTAGCTCTGGAAACTTCCTGAAAAACTGGGAGACTTTAAGGCAAGAAAATAAAGCAATGATGTTGCACTTGTAGCCTTTAGCTTCCCTTAATTTAAACAGTAATAAAAAGTGTCTGCAACACATTCCCTGAAGTGCCTCTCCAGCCCCCTGCAAGTGCATCTACAGCAATTAATCATGCTTGGATCAAAGGTAAAGAAGGACTTTGAAGCAGCAAGCGACTCTAAGAAAGAATAAATTGCAATTATGTCAAAACAAATCTAAATTAGTTGCGAAAAATCTCTAAAATACAGAGTAACCTTCTCCTCCAGTCCTTAGTTGCTTTTCCTCTCTGTAGAGCAAGCCCTGTGTGACTGGTAGGTGTGAAACAAGAGACACCAGACTGGAACACACACATGCAATCCCTCCACTGGGCTGAAAACCTGAATGAAATTAAAGCAACAGTACAGTCCAGAAGACTCGTCACTGGGCCAGGAAATAAGAGACCTTGGATATGCCCACACCCTTCTCCTTCCTCTATCCCTTCTGTATTTCTCATCAGCTCAGGCATTCTCTTTTGCACACTTGTGCCTCAAGGCCACATCGAGCTCCAAAGGACATTTGGTTATCCTCGGCTTACAGGGGCTGCACAAAAGTCCCTTCTTCCCAGTACTTGCATCCCAAATGGAAAGTTTGTTTGTTCTGTGATGGAAAAACAATTTCCAAGATGCAGATTCCCTGAATCTAAGTGACATTCAAGCACTTAATTTATCAGTTCTCCTGAGATGTGTCCCTCAGGCAGAGGTTGCAGTCAGCTTCTAAGGAGAGCTGCAATTTCCTGGGAGACCTGTCTTGCACGGAAAGGGGAGTTTTCCATCCCTAAAAGCCGCCTCTTTCACAGAAAACCACTCAAAGCAGTACAAAGACACACAGGACACACAGACATGCACTGGAAGTTCAAAGCAGCACCTCGATTTACTGTGGGACTAGAAACAATAGAAACTAGAACAACTAGAAACTAGAAACCTCCTCCCCCAGACCCCTCCACACCCAGAGCCCAAGACCCAGCTGTCTCCTCCCGCCAGCCCTCTGCCTTCCAACATCTGGCAAAGGTCAAACGACACAGCAACTTGGGAGACATGCAGACAGTTAAGCCACCTTTTTGCTGAAGTCATGTTTGAGTTCCTGCAAAATAAATAAAGAAACGAACAAATAAATAAATAAATGGAAAAGAATTCCAAGGCCCAGAGGAGATAACGTTATACAGGCATGCCCTCTGCCGGTCAAACAGGAAGAGGGCCAAAGGAAATCTATCCATCAGAGCCAAGGATTTGCAACTCCCCTCTCTCCTCTTACAGATGAGCCCCTAAACATATTCCCTATGTGGTGTGCAAAATTTAAATTTAGTGGATTTTTAGCCTGACTGCTGAAGTGATCTTGCAAGGGCAGTCCAGCACCCTGCTCTCCTTTGTTTTGGGTCTTAAGATCTTTGAATAAGTCAAAGAGCTTCAGTTAAAATGCAACAGGAAAAAAAAGGCATCCAGAGAAATGTTCTGCCACGCTGGCCAGCTGAACTGACTCACCAGCTGCCTTGATGTCATATAAGGAAAGAAATGGGAAAACTGGGCCAGGAAAAGAGACACATCCCCGTTATTTGAGAATGACTTTGCTGTAATAATTACATTCTGCAGGCACTTGACACATAGTCTACAAGTCCCTGCAAGCTGTAAGAGCCCTTGCAGTCAACACTAGGAAACTGAAATACACTGTAAACTATTTGAGGCACTGATCAATTCAGAGCATGCCTCCCTCTGTTGAAGTGGGGCTGTTATTTGATTACAGCTATGATTTTAAACAATTTCTAAGAGCTTACTCAAATGATACAAACTGCAGATTCAAATCTGTTGTCATCCTATTAAACAATGCAGATCTATTGCACACACATCACTATCAGCTCAGCTCTTTCTTGTAGCAGTTTAATTCCTGCTGGTATAAATCCCTGATTTAATTTACTGACTGGGAATTAAAACAGCATGAACTGGTTTCAGTGGATCTGTGCTGGGTATTTGTGATGATCCAACTAGACCATTAAAAAAAATGTCACTGGATCAGAAAGCTCCACTGACAGAACCAAATTCTTAGGAGATGTCATGTAATAATTTTGCACACTAAAGAACAATACATACAGTGAGTGGGCAGACCTCTCCCACTTTATTCTTTTCCACTGAAATTGAACCTTGTCTGCCAATATATTTTACAGTCAGCAGAATTTTGTACATGTCTTCATAATGCTGGAATTCTGGGAAGTTTCACAGGCTGCAGCAATCAGGCTGTCACTGGAGTAGACAGTTGGCCAGGGAATGTGTGTACTGGGAGCTTTTCTGAAACCTAACATTTTACATCCAGAAGAGTGCCAGGGAGCTGCTGTTTTTCCATCCTAGAGTTTAGTGGAGGATTAACAGCATTATGAAGAGAATCAGCTGTTGGAGGTCCTTGTGCTAAGAGCACACACAGCATCACACACCCAAAGGGGTTTTGTGTCCCATCACCCTCCCTGCTATTTCTGGGGCCCACCACCCTTTCTGGCCAGCTGTTAAGTGTGTTTGGGATTTCTTTTCATGCACAATAAGCTCTGGCAAACTCTAGTTTCACCTGGGAATGGCACAGAGGCTGTATTCTACCCTTCCACTACAGCCAAGGCTGGGATCACATGGGCTGTGCAGAATAGCTAATGGCTCCCTGTGTGTGCTCCAGCTGCTTCTCTGATATGAGGGGTTTGCTGAAGCTTGACCTGCAGGTCTTTCTAAATTTGTGCTTTCCAGCAAGATGCCTGTCTTACTGGGAGAGCTGGAAAAAGCTCAGATGTTTCTCTTCCACACAGGATACAGCTGGTATATACCTAGCTCCTCGCAGCAGGCACGGCTACTGTGCAGACTTCTCCCCGAGGTAGGAAGCATTCTTTCCAGTCTTCTTGAGGGTTTCCAACAGGGTGTCAACACTGAGCTCCGAGTCAATATACACCTTCTTGTTGGGCAGGTCTATCTCAAAGTTGACACCTATGAGGAAAAAAATTTTGCATAGTTAGAAACAGCCAAATGGTGTAAACACAGGCAGAGCTCATCTTCACACGTCTGTGCTCCCCAGGGCATCAGTCAAATGGACATTTATCTCCTGCCAGCACACTCTGATATCACCACCAGGCAGCAAAACCAACCTGGTGTCCTGCCAGCAGTGCTATGAAGGAGGTCAAAGCATGACTCCACGACTGAAGGTGTCATCAGACACCACAGTCTCTCAACTGCTTTAATCTGCTCACCCCACCTTGGATCAACACAAACATTCATGTAGGAACCAGGATAAGCTGAGTTCAAACCAAGCACTAAAATTTCCATCCAGCTCAGTCTGTGCTCTGGTTTAGTGTGGATAGGGCTAGGAAAGGCTCAGGACAAGATGCTGGTAGTACCACTGGAAGTAAAAGGAGGGAAAAGACATTTCACCACATGGATTTCCCAGTGGCTAATAAAGGTGAACCACTCATCCCAGTGAGAGGAACTGGACATGCAGACTCTATCCAGTTGTGTGTTTTCACAAAACCTGTAGGTATCAGTTTTGAGAGCTGTGCCACATCATCATATGAGGCTGGTACTGGCCAGCCTGTTGAAGAGTGATGGAGGTGCTGACAACCACACACAGAGAAAATGGGATTGTCACAGCCTAGTAATGGGGCCTGGAAGAATTTTCAAGGCCTTTGCTTAGGTGACTAGAAACTTCTCTCCTTTGGAGGGGACTAGGTCCTCACAACTGATGAGTGCAGGCCAGATCCTTCTCTTTTGGAAATGCCAGCAAACAGGAGATATGGGTTATAATTTTCTAGCTGGTATTAAAAATAGGCTACACAGACAACCACCAAACACTCTGCTCAGCATCTCTTCACTGTGACTGCTACTGACACATCTTGGGAAGCACCACAGTCACCCCAGGCCTCCCTGGAAACAAGGCCAGGCAAGACATTCACCTCCCTTCCCTCTGGCAGCCTGAGCAGGGGTCTACCAGTGTCCTTCCCAGAGGGTTCAGGGTGAGGCCCTGGTGACTCAGAGCTACCTGCAGCCATGGCAGCTCCTCCCTCCCTTGACACTTCTCCAAGGGTCACAGACCTGCAAACAACCAGAGACTTGTTACCAACTAAGGAGCAAGCTCAGAGCAGAGCAAGAAGTTTCCAGTTTTTAACTTTTACCCACAGCGTTATCCTTCAGGATGGTGGACCCCAGGGCACTGCTCTGGAGCTGGCTGTCCCACACCCAGCACTGACTCACCTCCCAGCCTGTTCAGGACACGGGTGACTGCATTGGAACAGCCTTCACAGGTCATGTCCACGAAGAACTCGTGTTTCTGGAAAGAAAAGAGGCAGTCGAGGGGTCAGGGAGAGCACAGCTGGAAATACACCACACTTGCCTTTTTCCTTGGGGAGGGGGGTTCAAAGTCTCTCAAGCCAAAAGGACCATACACACCCCACTAAGGGATACTCAGCAAAACAGAACTCTTGGTACTCCTCCCTACGATGTCCTTGTGCTGTCCCCCACAGCATAATCCTGAGGAGCCTTTGGAGATTGTGTGGCTACCTCCAGAGTCAGCACAAATCACCATCTCCATGGCCTCTGCTGGACTTACTCAGCTTGTCCAGAGGAGCCAAGGAGAAGCAAATATCTTGCCTCCAGCTATCTGCTGTTCTGACTTAAATCTGCAAGGATATCAGTGCTTCCCCATCCTATTCTTCTTGTGTCTACAAGGCTACTGGTCCTCAACATAATAAATATATAAGCAAAACAGAAACATAAGGACAATTAGTGCTGTTTTCTCATCCCTCCACTCCACTGGGGCCCCAGCGATATCTTCACTGCCTATGAGCAACACTGGGTCAACAAAATGCTGTTGAGAGTAACTAACCACTGCCTTCAACCCTTGATATCAGATGAGTCCTGTTTTCCTTCTCTTGCATACGCCTTTTACTTTCCTTAAAAAAAGAAAAGTAAAGCTTTTGTTCAATTGTTATATTTCATTTGGAAATATGCAACCCATATTTCCTTCCTGAACCACCCTGTGCCCCCTGCCACTGCGAGGCTAAAACCCTCTTGGGATCATTCACCCAGGAAGGAGCTTGGGACGGAGGTTCCCATTAGGTTTTCTTCAGTGTAATTGCCATTTCCTTCGTTTTTATTTCTCAAACGCCCTGGTGCTTTGGGGCAGTGTGCAGGCAGAGGGGAAGGAGCATCCCATCAATGCTGCCCTTCCGTGTCCAAACCTTGGGAGTTTGGGGGGGCTGGAGTTTGTGGCAGTTTGGGACTGGGGGAACCTTGGGGGGCTGGAGGAGCCTCGGGCTTTGGGAGAGCTGTAAGATCTGGGGGAGCCTTGGGGTGATGGGCGAGCCTTGGGGGTCTGGGGAAGCTTTGGGGGGCTGGGGGAGCCCTGGGGAACTAGGGGAGCACCGAGAACTGGGGGAACCCTGGGGGCTGGGGGAGCACCGAGAACTGGGGGAGCCTCGAGGAGTGGAAGGGTCGGGGGGTTTGGGGGAGCCCCAGAGGCTGGAGGAGCCTGGGGAGCCAGGGGGTGCTGAAAGAGCGCCGGAGGCTCGGGGAGCCTCGGTGACTGAGGGAGCACCGAGGCTCGGCGGAGCCCCGCGGCCGCTCCCGGTGGGGGCAGTGCCCTCCCTGCCCCGCCGCCCCGCCACGGCCCGCAGAGGCCCCGCACGCACCGGCATGGCGGATCCCCGAAGCCGGATCCCCGAAGCCGGATCCCCGATGCCCGATCCCCGATGCCCGATCCCCGATGCCGGATCCTCGAGGCCGGATCCCCGGGCACGGCGGCGGGCGTGGCGCGGAGGAAGGGGCGGGCCGTGCTCGGCCCCGCGGCCTCGGGAGGCGGGGAGGCCACGGAGCGTGGAGGAAAAAGCGGTGGAGAGCGTTTGGATGGTGGCTGCTCCGCGTGGAGCTCCTAAACGGGTGCTCTGCTCGCTTCCAGGCTAAGGATCAGCACAAATGGCTGCGGGAGGGAGGTGGGGAGAGCCGTGAAGATGGGGCCGGGCTGATAAAGAAAGCTCGTTCCTCTCGGTCTTTTGAGGTTTTGAGGTTTATTGGCCTGGGAGAGCTCCGGTAGACTGGATATTGAGGGCGGGAGGTTGGGGGGGAGTCAAATGTAGAGCAGGTTTAGAAGGAGGGTGCTGGTCCCTAAAGATGTGTCTGCTTTGTTTGGGGTTTTTTTTTGTTTTTTTTTCTTCCCTGGCTGTATGGTTCTTCGAAAGAAAAATGAGCCCCTTTCTGAAAAACTGGAGTCAGATGGAGGAGACTGTGACGAGGGCCGGCAGCAGCTCAGGTGTTTTCACAGGGAAGCTGGAGAGGGGACAGAGCATC
>NC_031782.1:6044075-6115035 GCF_001522545.3 Parus major | reverse complement strand
TGAGAAGGGCTGGAGAGGGGACAGAGCATCACACCAGGGATGAGAAGGGCTGGCAGAGCTGTGCTGTGTGTGACACTTCCCGACCATGTGCTGGGTTTCAGCATCTTCCCCTTGAGAAGCCCGACCTGTAGCAGGGAATATAACCAGCATGTTTCTCGTTTGTTGCCACACCGGCTGAGGGTCAGGGCATTTCTTTCGAGGTGCACAGGATGATGCAGCTGTACCGATGGTTTTATAAAAGAGGAATTCCCTGCCCCAATATTGCTCTGCAGAGAGATGTCCAGGATCCCCCTGGCAGAGCTTATTTGGGACGGGCTGTTGTGCCAGGTCACTGGGCTTGTGTTAAACTTTGTAGAAGTCTGCAGTGCTGATTTATGAACTGGCAGATTGCAGTGTGGCTTAGGCTAAAAATAGCCAGGAGGTATTGGGGAGGATATTAATGCGGAGCATGGCCCCACGTGAATCCACTGTCTGTATCTCTTGCTGCAAGGCATGGCAGGGAGGGGTTTAGGCAGCGCTCAGGGATGTGGTGGTGGGCAGGAAGTAATTTTTATAGGGTGAAATCTATCTCTGAGTGCTTTGTGTCATAGATACATGTGGGATGGGATGTGACACAAACAAATGGAAAGCTATGGCTGCCTGGAAGCTGCTTAGCTCTGCATCACTGCCTGCTCTCCGGGGTCCCTGGACCAGCAGCTGCTGGTGAGCAAAAGGATCTGAGAACTTCCAGGCCCTTCTCCTCCTTTGTAGGTGTGTTAGAAAACGCTCCTGCTCGGACTGTCCTTCCTCTGGGGCAGATGATGTTGAGTCTGCTTTGCTCAGAAGCTGTGAGGGAAAAGCAGCAGCTGGATGAGCCTCCCGGGATGGGCAGGGGTCATTGACCACCAGTGACCGCCACCTTCCGCTTGGCGTGAGCGGCCGGAGCTGCGTGTGGTGGACGTGCCTTGGGGTGAGCAGCTGCCACCCGGGCTGGTGCGTGGGCCAGGTGAGCACCAAGCAGCCTGAGGAGACACAGCCAAAGCGGGCGGCCACTGTCTGTTCACTGCTGGGGGCCCACAGCCCTCAGCCTTGGGCGGGCGGGCCCTGGGTGCCCCCTCAGCCCCGCACATGGCCCCGCCGCCATGTTAGCGCCTCCCTCCTTCCAGCAGGGGGCGCTGCGGAGCGCGGGACACCGCCCCGCGTGGCGGCCGCCTGCCCCTTTAAGAGCCGCGGCAGGGGCCTGTCCGTCAGCGTCCGCCGCGCCCTCCCATTGGCCGCCGCGCCCCGCGGGGCCCGCCCCCATCTATAACGGGGTTTACCAGCACCTTCTCAAGGGCGCTGCAGTGCGGCTCAACCACACTGCGGCGTCCGGCGCGCGCCGCCTTGCGCGCCTTCTGGCACGGGGAGCGTCGTCCCATTGGCCAAAGGGCAAATCTATCAGCAGTCGCCCATCGCCCATTGGTTCGCCCGCCTGTCAATCACTCTCACCGTCCCGCGGAGTGCTGCCGCATGGTTGGCTGGCTGAGCTGCCCCTCAGCTCTCCGCCCGCCTCCTCACGGCCGTGGCCAACCGGCATCCGAATGAGGGCGAGCGCCGCTCTCTGAGTGGCTGGGCCGCGCCCGCTGGGGTAGGCTGCGCGCCGGATATATGTAGCCGGCGGCAGAGCACGCCGCTGCGTGAGGCGCTTCTCGTCCGCCGGGCTCTGTGGTGAAGCGGCGCCTCCGCTCCCGTCCCGCTCTGCCCGCAGGTGAGGGGGGTGGGGGGCGCGGGGAGACACCGGCGCGGCCGCGCCTTCCCGGGGGAACCGCGGCCCGCACGCACCGCTCTGGCTCCGAGGCGCCCCCGGCTCTCAGTAGGCCGCGGGCCGTGCGGGACGGCGCTGCCGGCGCCCCCCTCCCCCCCTCCATCCCGCCCGGCGTGGGGCCCGCCCGGTCCCCGCGGCGCTTTGTGGCCGGCGCCTTCCCGCCTGACCCGCGGCCGCGCAACCCCCGCGCGGGTCCGGAGCCTTTGCCCGAGCTCCCGGTGCCGCGGCGGCCTCGGAGCTCCCGGCGAGAGCGGTGCGGGGTAGGGGGGGCGGCGGGGGATCGGCTGCTCGCGGGCCCGCATTGTGCGAGGCGAGGTGTGCGGGTCGAGCTTTGTTCTCGAGTTTCCAGGCTCGAGGGCTTTTTCGTTCATTGCTTTTGGGTTTCGGGCAGGTGGGGCCTGGGAGGAGCCCACCCAAAGCCCGAGGTGTTCCCGCTCAATAGCGAGCTGTAACTGCGGGTTGAGGGGCAGTGCTGGGTGCTCGCACGGTCCGGACCTGGGTATCAGCTCGGGGTGCCTCCCTTGGTGTAACTTTATAGGTGAAGGAAGTTATAATTCGAGCAGGAGAGCGTGGATCTTATCCTGGTTTACTGCATGACCTTGGCTGAATCCGAGATTAAGCTAAGATTTAAATGCGAAGTAGTGCTTTAAATGAGACTTTCCAGCATCCTTTAAGGCCCCAGATGTACGTGCTGGAGAAACCCCAGAGAAAAGGTTTCGCTACATCTTCCAGTACCTCCTGGTGTTGATCTGGATGTTCTAACGTACTCCTAATTCTTAGCGGGTTTACCTGGTGACCTTCTGTGTTAAGGCTTGCATGTATATAGTAAGTATTCTTTACCAAGAAAAGGATTTTTTTGTTCCACCATCGGGGGAAAGCAGCATTTGCAGCAAGCCGCCATGTTTCCAGTGTGTGCTATTTTTGGCAAGCCCCTGCTCTCACAGCCAGGAGTGACAGCTTTAGGAAATCTGGACACTGCTATCAAGCTTTGGAAGCTGATGCTTCCAGATGCCATAAATCAAACGTGGGGAGGGGTGTGTTGGATTTTTTTTTTTTAGCTAACAAGGCTTGTTAGATTGATGTTACAAAGGGAAATGCAGAAGTTGGCAGACAAAAAACTGCATTTAATACCTTTCCTGGTATTCTTCTCTTCTGACAAATTTTCACTTTTCTTGTTCTCTGTCTGTAAAGAACAAGCCAAGCCATTTTGCTAGATAGCTCTGTGATAGCTTCCATGCTGCTGATCTCATCTCATCCTGTGAACTGAACTCACCTTTCCTGGGGTGTTTCAGTCACCGTATGTAATAATGTAAAGTTGTGAGTCTACTTTTTTTTTTTTTTTTTAAAAAAAAAGAAAGTGTAGTGGATGGCATATGTAGCTAATTTGAAGGTTGGCTGGAATTATTCACTTAAAATCTTATAGCCTTATCTTTGTGATGGAGATCTCACTACCTTTTTGACAGCATCACGTGTTCCAGGGACTGGTTTGCCTGAAAGGCACTACTAAAATCTGCTAGAAAGTGTAATTGTACAAAGTCTGTTAGGAAAAATAAATCAATGTTGGAACCTTTACTAATATGTATCATAATTTTATAAATATAAACATTTAAAAAAACCTTAATCTTGTCTATGTCAGGGTGTAAAGAGTGGCCCCAGTTCCTGACTGGTGTGAATTTGCCCTTTTTTTGCTAGATTGGTTTTTTTTTTTTTTAAGTGTGGATTCCTTACGTTGAAGGCTGGGAAGCATAATTGAAATTAAAGTAGAAAACCTGGTGGACAAGGCTTAGTCTGTGTGCCAAGCCCATCGGGATCTTCTGTTGGCAGTCTTTGCAGTCTCAAAAACAACAAAAGCACACGAGAGGATTTGTTTTTGCTGTGATGGTAAGACCACTGCTCTGCTGCTCACTTTGCTGCTGGCACAACAGTGTCAGTAGAGTTCAACACAACTGATGGCATGTGGACATCTGAATTTTAAACAGAATCTTTATGCACTTGATGAAACAGCAAGTTCTTTGTTTCAGAGCTTTATTTTTCACCTTGCAAATTATAAGGCAAACATACAGAGCAACACTTTTTACTGAAAGGGAAATAAAGCAAAGGTGATGTTGCTTTAAGTATATCTTGATATTTCTCTTCAAAACAGTAGGACATGATAAGAGGGCACTCATAAGATTGGCATAAATGACCTGTTTGAATTAGAAACCATTATTCTAGTTTTTAATATTAGCACCTGGGCTTTTTTTGTCTGAATAAGGTGATGACTGAAGAATCAAAGAGGAAATCCAAGCTGAGCAGGACTTCAGCAGGGCAGTGTTAGTTGCTGTGCTGGCTGTAGTCTGTTCTGCTTGGTACAAACCAAAACCAAAAGTGATAGTTTGCCCTAGAAGACTGGGTGATTTTTTTTTATTTTTTTTTTTACAGGTGACTATGTAAAATCTGCAGAGTTGAAGTAACTGTTTCCTGGGGTACCTGCTAGTGGATTTGATAACCTTAAATAACCTTACGTCAATGAGTACTTAAAAAGTGAAGTCTGTACCTCAGATACTGTATAAAGAATCCCTAAACTTTGCAGGCAGTGAGTGTTGTACTGGCTTGAGGTCCCAGTTTTGCTATATTAAGTCTGGACCTTTTCCAGGAAGACATGGCTGGTGCAGTGCTGCTTTCAGAGCAGGAGCCCGGGTGCTGTCATTTATGTAGGAGTGATCTGTGATGAACCTGATTCCTTGCTGAGGCAAACGTGCAGCACTGCACTGGAAAATGCTGCTGCCCATCTTCCATTTTCATCTGCTCTGCCCTGTGCTGCTTCCTGGCTGCTGCTGGGCTGACTTTGTTATGTTTTTAATGTAACAGTGCTGTGATGGGTCAGTCCTGAGTGCCAGGATACAGCTGATACATCAAGTTTAAGCGTCTTTGTGACCTAAGCGGGTAGAGGTGAAAGAGTTGATTCTCTTTACAGTTATCTGTTGCTTGGCATGCAGAAAATACTTTGAATCTTAATCTTGGTGATTCTAATCTGAGTGGCATTAAGCTTGAATTTCACTGTAGAGTTGGTGTAGCTCAGGGTTCTGATCTGCCTCTTCTGACTGCTGATGAGTAACTTTTGCTTTTTTACTTTAAGAAGCTGCACTGGAGCCAAATGGAAAATTTGCAGACCTAAGAGAAGATGACTGGACCTGCTGCCAACTTCATCGAGATGTTGGAGCAGCTCTTGGATGTCAAAACAAAACCTGTTCTAATGGCAAAATCACAGGGTCTAAGTAGTTGCTTTATCATGAAGCAGTCTGGAGAGCAGTATAGGCAGAAAGCTGACTTATTTTTATTATTAAAAAAAGACTAAGCAAACCATTCAGCACTATTCTGCTGCCCTTTAAGATGAAATTTGCATTTTTAAAACATAATTTTGCAGAAAAACATTGCTTCTAATTGAGGGGTAAATGAGGTTGAAATAGGTTCAATTAGAAAGGCAAGTCCTTCACCATGTTTGAGAGCCCATTTAGGATAATCTGATTTTAGGATTATTAAAAATATAAGAATATTTCTGGGAATTCTCAGGGCTTTGAGTTCTCAGAGAACTCAGATTTTGAAGAGGAGCTCATTTCTGACTTCTGTTAAATCACAAGGGCCATGTGTTTATCTGTAGTGCTAAATGCAACAGAGCTCTCTTTTTGAGGGGGTATGGAGTGTTGCTTGTTAGGCTCAGGACAGATCACCTTAGCTTAATGTTACAGCAGGTAACTGCTGAATAGAAGTGATGATTTTGTGATCAAGTATAAACTCGGAAGCCAGGTGAAACAGCTTTAAAAAAGAAGGAAACCCCACAAACCAGCACCATATTAAGCTCAGCACCCAGGGAAGGCAAAGTGTTTTGAGGGATGAATAAAATTCCCAAACACTTTGTTGAGAATTTCTTACTATATCAGTTAGTTTTAATACCAAGTTTTCAAGATTCTTCTGGATTAGACTTTTCCCTTTTGTAAACAGGACCTAATTTGTTATTTGTCTTCGGAGGTTTATGCACTTAGCCACAGAGGAATAGTGTCTGGTATAATTTTCCTTACCCAGGTAAATGGTCATCCCTTACTGTAGGGGTACAGATGCTGATCTCAAATATCCTAACTTACACTTCAGGTCATCTTTGTGTTTTTAATCTGCTTTTGAGCTTAGTGCTCTGGAAATAATGTTTCTCCAAAATGATCTCTTTTCTTTTAGATTCTTACTGAAAGCATTTTAAGTCTTTGGTTTGTCTCTTGCTTGGTAGAGCTGAAAAAACACAAGGAGCACTGATTTTTGTCTTTAAAAAATGGCAGACTCCATCATATCCATCAACTTGTGGATCACACTTAGGTTTGTTAGCAAAAACACAGGCAGAATTCTACACCGACAGCTCTTCAGCAATTGCTGGTTTGTTTATTTGTATTCTCCCCATGTTTGAAGGGCTGTGCATTACAGCTGAGTAAGGCTTCCCATCTGCCACTGGCAAGCAGAGAGTTTTTTTGGTACTAGCATGGGCAGTGCTGAATGTTATTCTCAATTTTTAATCTTGTGATGAACTTTTTCTTATTGTGCTTACATTATTTTTCTTTTTGATTGCTTGGATGATTTGATTAGAAAATAGTTAAGTTTCTAACTAAATTTTTCTTATCCATATGTTGGTGTAATGCATGGCTTTTCTAATGTATCTCAAAGCTTCAGAAGGGGCTCAGGTATTGCTCTGCCTTTTTCCTGCATCTGAAAAATGAAGCACAGAGAAAGCTGTTTGCCTGGTGATTCTGGTTGCTGTGTGATTATTTTTTTAGGATCTAGTTCCCTGTAACACCTCAAGTATTTTACAAATGTAGGCACTGCCTGTCTGTGTAGGTTGTGTGGGTCATACAGTGGAGATGAGTCACAAGTGAAAGGAGAAATAACTGTGCTAAGTTTGACAGTTCAGACCCATGTTTTATTAGGTGTTGGTTTGGAAGGTTATTAAAGGCTCTTCTGTCTGCTTGATATGTCTGACACTTTATTCACACTGCTCTGAAGTGCCTGCTTCTGGAAGTTCCTGGTGAATACATTCATCTTGCAGACTATCTCAATGCTTCCTGGAGATGCTAGTAAGAACTGAATACTGGTAACTTCACAACTTGTCCCACTTAGATACTCAAATATTTATTTATTGCATAACTTATCCCATCATTGAGTTTCCATTGATTGTGGCTGCCAAGCATCTTGCCTCCTGTGGAATAGTGCTGACTTAAGATAATTTCTCCCAGGCTCAATACTTTGCCTCTGAACCTGTCAAAAGGCAGAAAAGATGAACTGGTTACAGGTAGGCAGCTCTAATGGCTTGTCTGAAATACAGGCTGTGCTGCTGGGACACTGTCCCAGTAACATTGTCTGCCTCTGCAGCCAGTGGGAGGCAAGTAATGAGACCTATTTTTTAAAGCAGATTAGTGTTTTGGGGCTTCATTTGCCTGCTTATTTGAGGTGCATTTTCAGCTCTGTAATTTAGGCTCAGGTCAACAGCTGGATTGTTTTGGGTTTCTTTGTTCCCCTTGGATAGTTAAGGCTATATTAAAATAAGTGTATCTCAGTGTACCTACAGTCTTTGTGTTTTAAATACACATTTACTTACTCTTCCTACTTGAGACCAAGCTGGTGTGATAATACAAATCCCCAGCTGAGATGGGCCCTGGAATTTGCCATGGGATTCAAGTTTAGCTTGTGTTCTATTATTGACTTTAATGTTTTGTATCATGACTCACACAGGTACCAGCCTCATGGTTTGTTTCTTTTATCGCTCAGTCAGCAGCAGAGCAGGTACTAGTCATGTAAAATGTATGTAGAGTTGGAATTAACTGTATTTGTTGTTTCATTGTCAAACTCAGTCTATATCATGGATTTTAGAGGCCTCTTTGGCATTTTCTTCTTTCTTTTTTTTTTTTGTCTATAACAGCAGCAGTAACTGCTTCTAGAGCTGGTTATTCCATCTTGATAAATGGTTTTTGGCTTTGAGCATGTTCACCTGTTGCTAAGCAACTTGGAGAAATCCCAAATGACACTTAATTATGCAATCTTATTAACTATTGACCAGACCTTTAATTTCCAGTAAAATTGCTGTTTGCCACATTTGTGGTGTGTTGTGCTTGGATACAGACACCTCTTTTCCATGTGACCTTCTCCTGCTGTTTCTTCGGTTTCCAAAAAGCCTTTTTAAGTCAAGGAATTTACTGATACCAATATGAGGGAGTGGAGCTGTATGAAAAGTTCAATATTCTGAGTGGCTGTTGTGGCACCCTGTGAACTCCACCAGTTTGTAGAGGTGGAAGGATTGGCGTTCAGATGGTCACCTTCTAACACTTGAGTAGCCAAAGGAGAAGGGGTGAACTGCTGTGTAATATTCCAGTCAGGACTAGAATGCATTGTAGGAACTTTGGGTTTCTTGAGAAGGTTCCTTATATTGAAATGCAAATTTAAAAAAAGGTAATTAAAGATGGCAGAGAACAAAGAAATGAGGCTAATGTTAAAAACACTCCAGAGCCTGTTGAAATTATGATTAATTTTTAACTTCTCTTTGTGTGAGTTCTAACTCTTTTCTTGACAGAAGATGTTTAAAATTGCCACACTCTTTGGGAAGTGAAATTGGGTTTTGGTCCTTTGGCTTTTTACATCAGGCTTTTGTCTGAGTCTTGGGACAGGTTATCCTGAGGGTCCAAACATCCTGTGATGTGTGTAAGACACAGGTTTTTTTCTTTTGTGTAGGAAGTCCTCTAGAAGCAACATTTAGGCTGAACTTGTCTGATTCAAAAATTTAAAAAAACCCCAAATCAACAAAAACCCCAAACAAATTGGGTTGTGTCAGCAACAATTAGTTTGCTTTCACCATGCTGTAGTTTGGTAAGAAAATAAGAAATGCTAGCTGTGAGTGCCAAGTCCGTTTTTCTGAACACTGATGTACTAATAGGTTTTGTGGACCTAAATCTGAATTTGCTAATGTGGAATTTACATAAATGGCTCTAATTTACATAACAGTATTTTAGAAATTCAGTGCCTGACATTGATTTTCTGCCAAGTGGGAGCATTGTAACAGATGGTGGAATTTTCCACCAGCCAGGTGATAACCACTGTAAAGGAGGTGTTTGTCTTCCTCTTAAGTCCTTGGCTTAAGGAAGGGACTCAGTTATGCTGCAGAATTGTTATGGTGTACTTGTTATAATTTGACTTATCCAATTTGTTTTACATATGGGATAATACGAATATATGATTATGAATGAATCTTAAATAATCAGATTTTCGGCTTTTCCTGTCAATTTTCACCCTTTCATCATTATGTCAATTGACAGGAAAATGTGTGGATAAGCTTTTATCAGGAGTAGCATAGTGACAGTTCAAACATTTGGTGCTATTATGTGCTGTGCAATGAAAATGTAGTATGAAGGATTTGCAGTTTTTCTTGGATCAGGGAATAGTGGAGTAGTAAATTGCTCATGAGTGGTAGGGAGGAAATACTCTCTGAGGAGATGCTTGGCTTCCACCATTCAGGTTGTGCTGGCTGGAGAACAGGAACAGATGGCAGCTGGCAACGTAGCAGCAGGTGTAGCAGCAGTAAAAACAGATTGTTGTCCTCTGATTAGGTCATGTAAAGGTTTTTCCCATTTCTTTTCAGATCTGCTTGAGAACAACTGGGCACTCAGCAATTCCTCTTTTCATGTTAGCAGTTCTGATAAATTTTTCACCCTTAGCAGGAGGGAAGTTCTTTTATGTATATTTTTAAGCATGTGCATATGACAGACCTAATTAAGCCACTTCCAATATTTCTTGAGACCAGTATGGGAGATGATGTGCCCGTGTGTTAACGCAGGTGAGGGCTTTGACTGAAAAATAGAAATCTGAAAGAGCTGTTGGTGAATCAGCCATTGAGATTTGAGTGCTAAGGATGATTTTGCCATACTGTGAGAATGTCAAGCTTTGTACATTGGTGTTCTAGGAAGCACTTAAAAATAATTCAGAAGAGCCTGATTCATCATTCATCAGAACTGAATAGAAAACCTGCCTATTTACATCTGTAGGAATAAGCTTGAATTCCAGGGAAACTATCTTGACAAAGAAATTAAGTGTACCTCCTGTCATTCTCCAAATGGTGAGCTTGGTATATGGTAGGACTGGCTTCCTGGCTGTAAACTGACTGCACAGAAGCAAATTTTTTAGCTATTAAAGAAATCCTGCATTGTCAGTTAAACTGACTGGAGATAAAAGTGCAGTTTGTGTCTGTGCCATTTCTGTTCCCACAGATTTAGGATTGGCCTGCTCCTTCTAGAGCTTCACAAGTATTCAGGAGGCAACAGTGGGATGAGGAGGTCAGCAGTGGTAGCTGTACTTTACCTTTACTGTGTTTTTTTTATTGTCTGATAATATCTTGTGGGGATCTCACTTAACATGCAGCAGAAGGCAAGAGTTCATTTCTTGGAGGTTTTTGTCACCTCAGACTGTGCTGGGTGTTGGACATCTGTATCTGTAAAACATTACACTTAGAGTTCAAAGGCTTCTGCAAAACCACAGATAGTGGAACCTTCCTGAAATGAAAGTGGTTTGCAGAATCTGAGCATTTCCTGCAGGCTGTGGACTATTTCTTCCTTTCTGCATGGTTAGCTCTTGAAAATATCCTCAAACAGATGAAAGCTGAATGTTTTGGAAAGCCTCTTTCAGTTCTAGGTCATATTTAGTCTTATTTTTTTTCTGCACATTATCATGTAGGCACCATTTTTTGTGTTGCGGTGATAGACACGTGTCCTGTGGAAAGAGGGGGAGTTCATGGACACGTCATCTGGGGCCCACCAGATCTTTTTCCCTGTGTTTAAACCTAGAAAGAAGTGTGTTTTAAAAATAGAATGGGAAGAGTTCTCATTTATTCTAGACTTTAGAAAGTTGATGGATTGTGATTGTATTAAAAGCAGAGCAAAACATATCAATGGATACAAAATTACAGCTCTGCTGTTATGTCTTCTGGCCTTCTTCTGGAGAAAGCTTGTCCTAAGACATGTCTGGCTTGGCATGAGAATTTGTGGGCTCCATCTGGATTAGTCTGTGCTGAAAGACTACTTAATTTGGATTCATTTTTTCCCCCCCATTCTGTGTTCTGGCTGTGATCCAGTCTGGGGTTTCCCTCAGTTGTTGATGCCACCATTTCTTGTCATTATTTATAGTTACCAGTATTAAATAAAAGCAGATAAGTAATTGATGATTCCTGAATTGCTTTTTAGAGGGCTCAGCTGAATAGTGTCAATTTCGACTTTCACATCACACCTGGAGAATGTGCATAAGGGATTTGAATACCATGTGTTTGGGAAAAGGACTGTGAAGGAGATTAGGGGTCAGTAGTGGGGAGAAAGTAATTTCATCAGTAGAACTGTGTTCTTAAGCCCCCATTCTCTGCTGATTGGTACAGCTGAGTGTAAAGCAGAAAATCTGCTGTTGGTTCTGTGTTTCATACCAAGAACATGCCCTGCTATTGGTGTTTATCCCTGTGAGTTTAAAACTATTTTGAATGAGTTTGAACAATGAGTATTTAATAACAAGGAAATGTGCTTTGGTTTGGGCTGGGCTGTCCTGAAGATAGATGTATTGTGTAACCTACCTGCAAAGACTTCATTTTTGCAAATTACAGATCCATGGAAGGTAGATAGAAGGTGCCCAGATGGATTTGTCCCTGGGTATGGCTGGTGCTGTTCACTTGACTGGTGGTCTGAATTGAAGTGAAAAGTGACTTGCTGAGATTGGTGAAGGCAGGGGAAGAGCAGTATGTGTTTGTTCATAGCATAATAATTTTAATATAATCTAATATTCCTCCAGAGTGCTTGATACTCACAGCAAGCGGTGCTGTGCTGCTGATAAAAATAGATTGGACTTACTCTGACCTTCTAAAAATGCCCCTAATACAGTAGCACAGGCTTTGCTTGAGAACATCTGACTTTTAATTCTGATTGTGAAGTCAAGTGAGGTAAGTAGAATTTGGATTGACTGTAAATGTCTTAGCCACTTAGCAAATCCTCTTGACGAACCTTACTTGTTTGCCATCTGCTTTTTACTGAGGATGTGTGGGATGATTAACTACTGCCAGGTTATGAGGTAACCTCCCTTGGCCTTGCAGCCTCTCCTACCTCTGGTTTGGTACCCAGGAATCCTCTGCCTGGCACCAAAACTCCGATGACTCTGAAAACACATTGCTTAAACTGCTTACAGGGGTAAAACAGTCCTGGTGCGTGCTTTCCGCTGTGATTAGGTGGCTTATGCAATCAGGATGTGAACAGCCATTTGAAATGCTCATGGTTTATGGAGCTTTTGTTTTTTTCCATAGTTTTCAGTTGACCAAAGAAATGGTGATGGAGAAGCCAAGTCCCCTGCTGGTCGGGCGGGAATTCGTGAGGCAGTACTACACCCTGCTGAACCAAGCACCTGACTATTTGCACAGGTAAAGCTCTGCTTTGAGCTGCTTGTCTGTGTGAATTCCTTAACTTGTGTGTTAAAATTTGTGAATGATCTTACTACTGTGCCTTAGCTTGTTGAATTTGGTCACTTAAAAAACTGATTTATTCAAGATGCATGCTGAGTGTCACTTTTGGTTTTGATCAGCTGGGTTAAAAGATGTATAATAAAAATTACAGGAATTCTTTAAATATCTGAGTTCTGGTTCTAACTGAAATGCTGCTTGCCCCACTTCTGCTTGTAATCAATATAAACAGAAGCTGGAAAAACACTACTTAGTTAAGCATTTCTATAGTTTTTGGATTGATAAAATGCCCCCTGACTAGGAGGAAATATTCAATAAGTTGTGTGCTTGTGTACTTGTCTCTTGGGAGTCACACCAGCTCTTTCTTAAAGGAAAGTCAGAAAATTATGGATATGCAGCAAACTAATGCATTATCTAAACAAATGGGTCCTGTTTAGTTTGTCAGGTACCCTTCCTGAAACTAGTCTTGTTTATGAAGATGCACTTTGTTTTGCTTTGTTTTGAGTTGCTAGATGAAGTTTCTGAAACCTTCCTCCTTCCAGTCTCAGGAACACTTACACAGAGTGCACACTTAAGTGTGCAGCTGACCTCATCCCGTTGGGTCAGAGGACAGTTGACTCTCTGCCATGGAATCCATTCCAATCTTTTATCTGCTGGCAGAATGCAGTACCATGGTGCTTAGGGCACTTCAGCTGGTAACCACGCAGTTACAGAAAGGAAGATTTACCTGCAATACTTCTTTTACTGTAGAAGAGCAAAACAGTCCTGTTGCTCCTTGCTCAAACTTGAAACCGGAACTTAAGGGGGAGCCTTCAGCATCCTGGATATTCAGGGTGTTGCTTTGGGGACCTCATGCAGAAAGGGGATAATGGGATTGGATCATGAGCTCCTATGAGACTTTGGTTTTGGCTGTTGGTGCCTGGGTGTCTGGCACACCTGAATGCTCCAGCTTACTTGGGAAAACTTTGTTTTCCCTCTACTTCCAGATTGGTAACAGGATTATAAGATTTTGTGGCTTTTTTCTAGTGATTCAGACGGGAAACTTGCTTAGAAGTGTATTATTCTTACTGCACTCTAATGTAGAGGCTCAATGTTTTTGCACAGCAAAGATTGGCATTAAAATATTTCTTTCCAACAGGTTTTATGGAAAGAACTCCTCCTATGTCCATGGTGGCTTGGATTCCAATGGAAAACCAGCTGATGCAGTCTATGGGCAATCTGTAAGAACTTTTAAAAAATCTGTTCTTTCCTTCTATTTGTCACCTTTATGGTTGAGAAGAGAAATGTATCCAGCTGTGGTTCACCCCCACCCTGTTCAAGTGCTTTCTCTGAAAGAAAAAAAAATGGGGAGGAAAAAAACTGTCTCGACTGTAGACAGCAGTAGTTAGGCAAAATGTGCTTCCTTTATGGAAAGCTCATCATGTAAAATTGCTTGCAAAGCAAACTTAACAAGCATCCTCTCAAGCTTTCTGTCCAGAGTTCGGGAATGTATCTTAAACTAATTCTTATGGTTTTGCTTTCTCTGAAAGCTGCTAACTTGGCAGAAGTGGCTTCTGCAGCATAACCCACACATACTGTTCTTTCCTAGGATATCCACAAGAAGGTGCTGTCACTAAACTTCAAGGACTGCCACACGAAGATCCGTCATGTGGATGCCCACGCCACCCTCAATGACGGTGTGGTGGTGCAGGTGATGGGGGAGCTCTCCAATAACATGCAGCCCGTGCGCAGGTTCATGCAGACCTTCGTGCTCGCGCCCGAGGTGGGTGTGCCGGGCTGCCAGGGGCTTCTGGCAGCATTAGTGAGCTCTGTGCCTCAGGGCTGAATGGTTACACTGGGAGGGGAACTTGCCACAAAATCCAGCAGTTGTGTTCTGAAGATTCCTTTGGGAATTGCACTGCTTCTGTATGATTGTACATTAACCTTAGATACTGAAATTGGTTATACATAGTCTGACTTTGGACTCCTAGGTTAGTGCAACACATTTTTTCTTAAACATATTAAAATTATGTTCTCTTTGATTTGCTATCCTAGCAACTGGTCTTTTTACTGAAAAAGTGGTAGAAGGAGGGAAATGCTTCCTGTCACTTAAAAATATGGGTTCCAGATTTTCTTGTTTATAGAATGCTGGTGTAGCATTTGAAGTGGCATTTTTAAATAGACTTTTATTAACAAAACAGTTCACAGAGTTGAAAATGATAGTGAAAAAGGAGTGTTGTGAGATCACTCCATTTTCCCATATGACTTGGAGATAAGAATTAATACTTTAGACCAGGAAGTTGTCCCTCACACTTCTTCAGTGTTGTGAGCTATTGGAATTAAAAGCACTTAAACATTTTTTTTCCTTTGTTCCACCCATACTTGACTTGTTAGGAGTGATGTCTTTTTTTCTTTCTTGTTTTCCTGCCTCAAGTAACATTATTTTCTTTAAAGAGGCAAATTTGGATTAATCTTGTTGGAAGGATGATTTGCTCAAACCTTTCTTGTTTTCACATTATTTCAATTTTTACATTACTGGGTTGTTGTAATTGATTCAGTTCTTCCCTTTGATTTGCTTTTAGGGCTCTGTTGCAAACAAGTTCTATGTCCACAACGATATCTTCCGCTACCAGGATGAGGTTTTTGGGGACTCTGATACTGAGCCTCCAGAGGGTAAGTAGCAGAAAGTTCTGGATGGTTCTGTCGATACAGATCCAGACCCAAACACCAACATTCTATTCCCAGATCAAAGGAAATATTCTTGCTGGAGAAGACAGATCAGTGTTAAATTTCATGTGCTTGTAGGTTTTTTCCTTGCCTGTAGTTCTTTACAGTCCAGCAAGGAGTTGACATGCAGATAATTACTGTTCTGGCATAATCTGTTTCTACTGCAAGGACTGTAAGACTTAGGCAGTTGCAGTCAGATTTGTAGGTTATGAATCTGGTTCTCTGAAGTATTTGGAACATGTTTTTTAACCTTGGTCAAAACTGAATAATCGAAGTGATAGTGGAAGTATAAAAAAAGTCTGTTTGGTGTCACATCTTGAAAGTGCTTCCTGTGTGCTCTTTGATAGAAACTTCACCTGTACTTTGTGGTAGGTGCCTTGTGTTTGAGCCTCATACTAAAGATGTATGTTATTTTTTTTTCTTTTGTAACCTTATTTAGAATCAGAGGAGGAAGGGGAGGAACCTGAGGAAAGACAGCAGACACCTGAGGCCGTTCCTGATGATAGTGGTGCTTATTATGAGCAGACTGTCAGGTAATAATATATTTATAGATGAAGTCAGGTGTTGTGTGAGACAGGCTGCTTGTAGAACAGGTCACATGAATTTATTGCTATTAATAGTTTTCTTCTGACAGTCAAAAAAATTCTGTTTGTTGATCAGCTGAGTCAAAATGCTGTTGGTCTGAACATGGAGATTCTGGAATTAATTTTTCATTTTTGCTGCTTTATAATGTACCAATGCAAAATTTGCATTCCTGTGCAATGTGGCCTTACTTGGCCTTGTTCGTCCTCTCAGATGTCATGTGCCTGACTTCTGTATTGGATAAGTAGCACTGCTTATCACCAGTAATAGAATAAATACAATACCACCTCTTTTTCCTGCTTTTTGTGCTGCTGTGTAATAGCAATGACATTGAGGAACACCTGGAAGAGACAGCTGCAGAGGCAGAGCCTGAGCCAGAGGCAGAACCTGAACAGGAGCCTGAGCCAGAAGTGCAGGAAGAGAAGTCTGAGCCAGTATTAGAGGAATCTGCTCCAGAAGAGACTGTGGAAAAGAGTCCTTCTCCAGCTCCTGCTGATCCAGCTCCTGCAGTGCAAGAGGACTCCAGGGTAATGATGGGGGATCGCTCTTTCTCTGATGTGGTTTCATCAATATGGCTCTCCTGTCTATTTACAGAGATTTGTTTTTACCTGGGGGTTTTTGTCACTTCTCAGTGTTCAGGAAGGTAAAAGTGGACAGATCAGGACTCAGGAATCCAACACTTCTATTAACCTCCATGTGATACTTGGTGTTGGGCCACTGCTGTGTCTGTTTCAAGAGTAGAAGTGTGACTCCAGTATCATTACACTGAGTCTTTTGAATTTAAATAATTTGAAGGAAATTGTGGGGAAACTGCTATTGGCTGGCTCCTGATTTTCAAGTATAAGTTAAAATTTGTTCTGTTATCTTGTGTCTGTTAGCTGTCCTATCGATGATATATTTCAGCAGGAGATGTAGTTATGTTACTATTCTTTTTTTCTTTTTTTAAGACATTTTCCTGGGCATCAGTAACCAGCAAGAACCTTCCTCCCAGCGGGGCTGTCCCAGTATCAGGAATACCACCTCATGTTGTGAAAGTACCGGTCTCACAGGTAGGAATCCAGCCCCTGGAGAAGTTTAAGCGCTAAACTGGCTGGCAGGGGAAAAAGAGTGAAATCTACTTGATTCTGATTTGACTTCCACGCCCCAAAGACTTTGGCATTCTGTGATTTGTGATAGGCTTTATGAAGATGTTATTCCTTGGTTTTTGAGTTCAGGATTAATTGTTTCTCATAGAGGAAAATGGAATGTTCATGTGAATGCTGCTTGCTTTTAACATGAGCTAACCTGGATTTTAGTCACAGGTGGAAAAAACTATTACCTTTCCCTGTATTTATTTTATTTCCTACTTGACAGTGAGCCCTTAAAAGCTGAACCTGCTGGTATGTGTGATTGAACTGTTGACTCCTTTTTGAATTGATACAGCCCCGCCCTGAGGCAAAGCCCGAATCTCAGACCCCCCCTCAGAGACCTCAGAGGGATCAGCGAGTGAGGGAGCAGCGAACGAGCATCCCACCACAGCGGGGTCCTAGGCCAAGTAAGAGAAGCTTCAGAGAAGCTGTTTGTTGTTGCTTAAAGGTTTTGGGGAAGCAGTGTGATAATTAACACTTTTAAAATCTCATTATTTTTGTCAGTAAGCAAACAATTTTTACTCAAGTGGAAATTCAAGCTTGGCCTCAGCCAGGTGATAAAAAGCAAATAGTTACACGCTTGCTAGTGTAGAATGCTTTCCTTTTCTTGTATATGAATGGATAGACAGTGTGAATTGATTCTTTCTAATGGGGATAATTCTGACCATGGCTTGTATTTCTGTTTGTTGTGGGGACTGACTTTTCTAAAATCAGTTTTTCTTTTCTGTTCAAGTTCGTGAGGGTGAACAAGGCGATGTGGAAACCAGGCGGATTGTGAGATACCCAGACAGTCATCAGCTGTTTGTTGGCAACCTTCCTCATGATGTGGATAAATCTGAACTTAAAGATTTTTTCCAAAGTAAGTTGGTTGCTTTGCTGTCCTCTGAGGGGCTGGGGGTTGCAGCCACGGGCGTGGTCAACAGAGCATTCTAATGTATGACCCAAGAACTTGGCTTTTCTCTTGCAGGCTATGGCAATGTTGTTGAACTCCGCATCAACAGTGGTGGAAAGCTCCCTAATTTTGGGTTTGTGGTGTTTGATGATCCTGAGCCAGTTCAGAAGATCCTTAGCAACAGGGTAAATAAATTTCTAGTCGGTGGTTTTTGGTCTGTTGACAACAGACAGTATTCTTCAGCTTAACAGGAAGAGATTATATTTGGTCCCTTTAGGTTTTTTTGAGCATATTAAAGTAGGTGTGATGTTTTTCCCTCCTATTACCAAGATTTGTGCAGTCTTTTGTCATTGAAGTAGCTTGCAGAAACTCATTACAGAGCCTTTCTCTACTGGGAGGTTGCTGAACACAGGAAGTGTATAAATAGCTTTCAGGAAGACAAGGTAAAAGAGAGTGATTCTATGGACAAGTAGAATCTTGTTTGTCAGAGGCTGAAAGGCAGAAGCTGTATTGGTGTGCGTGCTGAAAAGGATTTTGCTAACAAAGGCAGGAGGTACCTGCTCAGCCTGTCAGCAGTGATTGCTAATGTAGAATGTGTGCCCATGCCTGCCTGCTGTGGTAGGCAGGGACTCTGGCTGCACCCTCACAGCCATGCAGCGAGCTTGCTTACAGCCCAGCTCTTTCCTAAAGCACATCAGTATGTTAATTCTAAGCCTGAGGTGACTTCTCAAGGGTCACTCCTTCACATCTGCATTTTCTTCAGTAAAAGCCCCAAGACTGGATGCATGGTTTGGCTATTGCTATTGTTTAGCAAGCAATCCTAAAACCCTTCAGAGTCTTTCACGGAGAGGAGCATATGAGACAAAAGTTGCAGGAATCTGCGTGACCTTGAAGAGCTCGTGGTGACCCATTAATGACAGTACCTTCTCTGCTTTGTTACAGCCCATCATGTTCAGGGGAGAGGTGCGCCTGAACGTGGAGGAGAAGAAAACACGAGCTGCCAGGGAGGGTGATCGCAGAGACAACAGACCCCGTGGACCTGGAGGCACTCGTGGGGGGCTGGGAGGTGGGATTCGAGGGCCTCCACGTGGAGGAATGTCCCAGAAGCCAGGATTTGGAGCTGGAAGGGGGATCGGGCAACGCCAGTGAATTCGTCGTGGATGTTGACACGGTGGCGCAAACCCTTTTTCCTGCAGATTTGTGAATTTCAGCCTTGGGTATCTTGGAATGTGGCCCTAGCCTGTTATAGACTGCTACGTTTGATACTATTTTGGCCCCTTTTTGTTGTGTTATGGTTCTGTGATTTTTATTTTTTTTTTCCTAGTCCTTGTCCCAGATTCCAGCTTTGTGGAACAACGTTTTAGGAAAAGTGGATTTTAAAAAGAAAAGAACTGAATTTTCTTGTTCACCTCAAACTTACGGACTGATTTGTTTTTTTGGTACCAGTGGTTTTTCCTAAAGGAATGTCTCTTTTCTTTTTTTCTTTTCTTTTTTTTTTTTCCTCCCCTCTTTCTACTGAATTTGGGTGCAGTCAGCGGAATAATATTTCACGTGCATGCGTTCAAGAGCCTGTAGGAAAAACATAGTTCTTGGCAAGTATTCCAAGGGCAGAAAAGCAAAACTCTTGTTGTTTCTTTGAGGGTCATACGAACATCCTCCGGTCTTGGAGACATTGCCACATGAAAAATTGACTTTCACCTTTCTCTCTGTGGCGCTGTAAAAGTGGAATAATGGGTCCGTAGAATCTCTTTTCCTTTTGATACATGATCACAGCAAGGAATTCGAGCTACTGTTTTACCACTTTGAAATTTTGGATTGTGGGATAGGTTTTAAATGTCTAGAACTTGACTCTTCAAACACTTTTCCTGAACTTGTGAAATTTTTTATTGAAATAGGGAGTTTTTTTCATGTTTAGTTTGTATTTGTATAAAAAAAAGCAAAATTGTTGTGCCTTCTATTTATCTCTCATTCCAGTTATGGCAAATTGTTTAAAAAAAAAATAAAAAAGGTCTAGATTTGCTTTATCAAGTCAAGAGTATGTTGGAGTTTTTCCAAGGGGAAGAGGCTCTTCAGTCACTAGGTTTACAAGGTAGAGGTGGTTGTAGCTAAAGTTTTTAATACCTTCTGTGCATCACTTTGGCTGCATTTAAATTATTGAAAACAAATAACTTTATGGATGCAGAAGTTAATAACTTGAAGCTGGGCAGGTCTTGTAACCATTGCAAAAGTACAAGCAAAGCAGAAATACTTGTGTCACATCGTTTACAGTTCCAGATGCTGTAAGTAATAGTTATTTTTGCAGTACTTCATTCCTTGCTTCAGACCTGAAGTGGATAAGAAGGAATTCTTGCCAGAAGTATGGAAGGTGCTTGTCTGTCCTGGTGTTAAGATGCTGAACTCTCTCCACCGCCTCTGAAAGAAGATGAAACTGAAAATAAATACAAAACTGGGTAATTTCAATCCAAGAGATCCTGTGAGATGGTGCTGCACCAAAGCAGTATTTCTGTAATGCCAGGTGTTAAACAACTGGAAAAAAGTGGTGGATTTGTGTCTACACCAGACCTCCAGGTCTCTTGGCAGCACAAGAGAGCTGTGTAGGAAGTTTGCTGATCTGTCAGGTGTCACTGTTTCCATGTTTCTTGGTTTGTGACTATAATGAGTGTGCAGTGTATCATCACCTGTGCTTGCTGTAAGCTCTGGAGCAGAGCTGCCCTGGGTATTACCTGTCCCCAACAGTCATGGTTTGCCTTTTCCTTGCCAGACTTACTGGTTGAAACTGGTTGTACTAAATGTTGCTAGAGTGTTGGTTTGTTTTATTTTTCTTTGCATTTGTTACACTGTTTGTCCCTTCCCTCCTTACAACTGTGTCTCAGATCGGCCTGCTTACCCATCTGTACCTGGAGATTTGATACCTTAGTGAACTGGGCAGAGTGTGAGCTGTGCTGTGCTCTCACAGAAAGCATTTGGGGAAATTCTGCTGTTTCCTCTTTTGGTGGTAACTGGTATTTTTTTAAAAAAACAAAAGCTGTCTGCATTTTTCCTATCAGGAATGCCTGTGAGGTGAAAGTATGCAATGGAGATCTTTCACTGAACCCTGTCCTTATTGTTTGTGATGCGTTTTTTGCCCCTGTGTTGGGTTTCTACTGTTCTTGACATTAAATCCCAAGACTGCAGTAACAGGTTGCACTTAAGACTTATCAAAGTGCTTTTAATAGAAGCTTCTATAGCTCTTAACCAAATCTGCAAAAGCATCCGTAAGCTTGAAACCCCCATTTCTGTAGTGGGAGCTGGACAGTTCTGTCTGATTTGAAAGAAGAGTGTCAGTAAAGAATTTTAAAAGGGTGATGTGTGTGTTTGTTCTCTCATGAATCATACTCAGTATGTTGACCCAGAAAGTCATGTTCTTGTCCCAAGATGACAGGCAAAATAAAATATTTACATAAAATCCTGTTGGAATGTCTTGTAAAGAAATACTTCTCCAAAGCAAGTTATGTTGTAGAGTGACTCTTGGTATTTGCATTTTGGTGGCTCTGTGACTCTCACTAATAGCAAAGTCCTCTGAAGAGACCTGCTGTACAATGTTGAACATTGGTGGTTTTGATGTTTAGGCTTTCTGCAGCCTCCAGCCCTTCTGATTTCTGCCTTGCTGTACTGTTAAAACCTCAGTTCCCCTTGTCTAAGGCCTCTAGTGCTTTGCATACACTCTTGAAGGCGACAATGAAGAAACCATGATTTGATTTGCCTCAGCTGGCTGCAGTGGGCTACACGAGCTCCAAGGCTGACCTCCAATAACCAAGGTAGCCCAGGCCTTTCCAGGAACCAAATGCTAGAGTCTGAAATGAATCAGACTGTGTATGTGTCTCCTCTCTAGTGCCTCCAGTCAAGACGAGGAGGTGGTGATACTGAAATGCTCTTGCTGTCCCAGTGCTCTGCAGGGAGTTGGGAAGTGAAGAAAAACTGTCTAGAGCTGTCCAACTTGTGCACCCATAGTAGCCACATGGACAGATTTGGAATAACCTTCATGATGATGATACTTTGATCTGCCCTGCTGAGAGTACAGAGTGTTTCATGTCTGACTGCTGTGATCCAGCCTCTTCTGGCTGATATTAATAGTATAAGACAAGTAAAAAGAAGGGCAGTTCACTTGCTTTTGTAGCACCCAAACCAGAACTGGAGGCCATATTCTGCCTCTGCTGCCTGCCTTCAAGAGCATTGCACAATTAAAAAGGTTTTGTTACCCCTTGAGCACAGAGAAACATGTTCTGAAGTACTGGGATGTACCAGCAGCTGTGTGGGGCTGTTTTGTAAAGCTGAACTGAGATCTTTGTGTATGTGGGAATGCAGATGTTGGTTCTGCATTGAAGGATTCAGAGGGGGATCCCTTTGTTGCTCTGCAGGGCCCTTTTCTTTTTCTTTAAATTTGCTCACACTGAAGCTCTGGTGTTCCTGGGTGTCCACTGTCCACATACAGGTGAGTGTGGAAGTGGTGAGCTTGCTGCTGGAAGCAGAGCTTGGCAGGAAGGATTTACTCTCTGTTTTAGGTAGAAAACAGCCTGTGTGGTGACAGTGAACTCTGACTTGAGTCTGAGGAACTTCCCCTGGTGCCACAGGACAGAAATGTCCTTGAGAGCTGGGAGCTGACTGTCCATAGTGAAAAGGATGGTTCTGGGTGCAGGTGGGGAGATCTGCAGTTGATCTCTGCAGCTGCTTATTCTGCACATTGTGGAAGGGCCTATTCTTAAACACAATTTGTTCAACTGTTTTTGCTCCATTCCAAGGTTTTTCTTAGGGATAAGAGCACACACTGTGCAAAGTTTTAAGCTGTGTGTGCTGTGGGAGGAAGGATTTCCCTCACTGATGATTTAATTTCCCAACAGTAACATCTTTATCCTTATTTGCATGTTATATGGAATAACGGGGCAAGGTGGTCCTTTAATAACTTTTTTTTGGTTATGAGACATGAAATGGACTAAAATTCTTTGAACCTTCATCTTAATTAAAGATAGTTGTTAGAGTAATGCATGTTCTCAGAGTAGATTTGAAGGGCAGGATGCTGGCCTGTTTTCTGTCACAAAATGCCATTTGCCAAGCCAAGAGGGATCTACTGTTCCACTGGTGATATTTCAAACTTGACAAAGCACCTGACAGTGGAAGGAAAAATACTTTTTAGTGCCTATCTTTGTGATTCAGTATGAGAGGCAATCCTCCTGCATTCTGAAATGTCATTTTGGGTGTTTGCACCAAGGTCACTCCATCTACCAAAGAATTTTAAAGGTATGTATAAATAATGTCCTACCTTGCAAAACAATACAAGAAATACATTTTTCTCTGTGTTTCCAGCTGCATGGAGCCTCCAGCAGTAAAAATCCATGGAGAGAAATTTCAGAAAAAATCTTTATTTTTTTTTTATTGGAATCAGCATGAATGTATGATTCAATAAATATATTTTTATATACATTTAACAGCAGAAACTTTACATTCCATCTTCAAACTGCTGAAATAGAACTTCTGTTTTAAAATTTTTTACAAGCCAGAAAAATAATTTGTCACTGTGGCTGTGTGGTCATGCAAATTGTCTAAGTTACAGGTTTATGTCTTCATGATGTAAAAATACTGATTTGAAAGAAGCAATTGCTTTGCACTCTCACCAATGTAGCAAAATATCCTTAAATGGAGTGTAAGGCCATACCACGTTTGTGTATGTATAGATTTATACATATATATATAGTAAATTCATACAGAAAATATGGGGACATCCCTTTGTAAGGTGGGTAGGGAGAAGACATGTAACTACTTCATGATTAAGCTGATTTATTCCTTTTGAAGAATTTTACATCTTCCATTTTTAAACACGACTGCACTTTGTAATTTTTTATTTCTCACGTGCCTCCTTTGTTCCTGAAGGGAGAATAGCATGGAAATTAAACCACTGACTTTTCCATTCTTTATCAATTTGTGTAAATGAACCAGTAGAGGTACTCAGAGAGCACTTGCATTGCCCACTTCTTTCCTCCTCCTTACATTAACTCCAGGGATTCTTACTCTGAATGTTTTTGATTATTTCCTGTGAGATGTGGATAGTTCAGCACCCACCTTGAAAAGAAAATGAAAACAGTTGCATATGCAGCTCTTTCATTTTAAAGATGTTTTGAAGATGCTCATGTGAAGTTAAAGGGAGATGAGTTGTGTCCTATTAAGAGAGCTGCTCCTTTTTCATGTGCTGAAAAGTTTATCAAACTGGGCCACTTTAATGTCACTGCTTGAGATCTTGATAAGATTGAAGAAGGAAAACGCTCTGACCTTGTTGCCTTCCTTTCCTCTTGATGAACAAGCGCAAGCACATGAAAACCCACATGAATAACAGCTCAGGTTTGGGTTTAGTACTTAGAAAAGAAGGCTGATAAAGGGGCTGTGGTGGATGTGTGTCTGTCCTAGAGCCAAGGTTTGGGTCTGTGTTAAACCCCACATTGCTATCCCGAGTCATTTCCCTCCCAGGGGCCAGGGAGTGCTGGCAGAGGGATGGGACACCCCGGAACATCTCCCACTGAGGCTGCTGAGCCAGCCCAGCCTCGGCTGCCCTGCTGTAAACAGCATCAAGGCGCTGTTGTGTTTGGGAACAAATGAGCTTTAGTAAGCCAAGCTTTGGAAACAAAGATTTTCTTCATACAAATGGCTTGCAGATGGGAGAGATACAGAAATTGAGGCAGCACAATGCCAATGCTTAATAGGCTTTTTTCAGAAGATTTTGTGAGGTAATCTTCCTAGATACCAGATTTTGAGGGTTTGGCTAGTGAAGTGAATGCTGAGGGAAACTGAGATAATGTTTATCAACAACACATGGAAAATGCTATCTAGGTGCTGAACTGTTCCCACTTCTATTTGTTTTGTGTATTTTCAATTGGAAAGTATTCCTGCTCTGTGTGTTTGTATCTCCCCTCCAAAACAAAACCAAATGTGCAATGGTTGTCCTGAAGAGAAATATCTTAATATTTTTATTTTTCTTCTAAATTCATTTACAAAACAATGTAAATGGGTGTGCGTTTATAGTTGGATGAGAGAAATTCCTGGGTCCTCCCCCCCTTTTTTATGTCACTTAAGTGTAAGTTTTTCATTACTCCTTAGTTGTAATATAATAAGCATGATATGCTGTACACTGTGGTAGAAGGTGACAGACAACACAGTCCATAAAATGTCACTGTCCACGATGTTTATTTAGCCTGCTCATGGCTGTGGTTTGATCTCGGGTGGGTGGTGACAAACAACTGCTTGGGACAGGCTTGTGCATCTTCAGGGTTCCAAGGCTGCTTCCAGAGTGATGTCACCAATGCTGCAGGATGGCAAACTGCAACGAAATGCAGTGACCTTTGCATGTCAGGCCATTTTTGGGTGAAGTCCTCTGTGTGTTGCTTTGTCTTGACATCTTCCAGTCTCTTAGTCCACTGAAGTTTTGCTGTGTCTCTCACACACACACACACACAGGTGTGAATGGCTTTTAGCAGTTCCTATTTCAGGTCTTTTGAAACAGTCAAACCTTTGCTGCAGCTTGGTAAGTCCATGAAAGAAGAGATGAGCTCTGGCCACGATTAGTGCTGTCAGTACGTCATGACCAGATTGGAAACCACACAAACTTGTGTTTTTGTGTCGGAATTCCATTCCACAGTAGGCTTGAGATGCTCCAGGTGGTGCATTTTTCAGGATCATTCATTACATGTGCACGTGGAGAGGTGCCTTGGCCTTTGTGCCTCGTGCACCTCAGGAGCTGCCGGTGTCCCCTGTCCCCTGCCCCGCTCACAGGGAGCACCAGGCTGGTTGCACAGTGAGAAGGAGCTCAGAGGAAGAGTTCACAGGTCGCTCTTCCCAGCCAGGGGAAGGTTAACTGCTTCCCTGCCTCTCAAATTCTCACATAACATCCCTGTTTGGATCTTAATGTTTGTTTCCCAAAAGTTACAATTTGAACGCTCCCAAAGCTGACAGACCCCCAGATTAACCTGCTGTTGTGACCTGATTTAAGGATGGATGTATCAATTATGGTTCTGAAATGTGTCTTTTAAAGGCCCTGTCAAGTTAAGGACACACTGACCAGGGCTGGAGGGCTGTGCATGGGGTGGGGTGGGACATCAGTCTGGGCATGGAGGTGCTTTTTGTGCAATTCTCCACTCTGAGCAGGTTAACTTGGGGATTTGTCAGCTTGGCCCATGCTGTTCCTAAGATTATTTTCTCTTCTGATTTAACCCTGGAATTGGAAGAACGACAGTGTTTTTTTGGACAAAGATTGGGATAGAAAGGAAAGTACAAATTCAGTGTAGGATGAGCAGAGTGTTTCAAAGCCCTGCTTCAGTTGTGTCCCTGGCCTAGATAAGCTCAAGGCAAAGGAACTTCTGCTCCCTTGTGCTAAGATTTTGTTGGGTCAGCCTCTAGCTGAGCATCTCTTGTACAGCTGAGCTCGACTGCTGTGACCAAGAGGACTGGCCACGGTCCCTTAAAATGGTAAGGAGAGGATGTAACAATAGCTTAACTCATTAGTGTTTGTTTCTTTTTAATTTTTTTTTTTAATTATTCTAGTTATCCTGATCAAAAGTGGGATTGATGGCAAGTGGAGGCATGCATCTAACTTGCCAGGATAGTTACACTCCTGCCTGTGGAGGATGTACCTGTGTCCCACACGCAGCAGGATGAGTTCCCAGCACCTTTCTTACATAACAGAGGCTGCCCCCCTCTGCTTCCTTTCCTTGCTGGTTTCTCAAGCCCTGTTTTTAGAGGTGGCACTGCCCATGCTGTGCCATGTCCCTTCCTCCATGGGACAAGTCCAGCCTCCTGAATTCTTCTTCTAGCCCAATGAGGAAGCAGCAGTATTTAAAGCCTTGACTCCCAAGAAGACCATACTGCTTGCAGTGACTGCACTTAACTACAGCAAGGAGTGAGTACTACAGGTTCCTCTGCCTTATGTGATCCTTGATCTGCTCTTCCTTTCTCTTTCTGGATCCCTGCCCTCACTCTACTCTTGCCTGGGGAGCTGAACTCTTGGGACTTTTCTGCTTTTTACCAGTGCAGCCCCAGCAGAGCAGAGCTGGCTGAGCAGCTGTGCTCACAACACGGTTGTGGCACACTGCAGGCTCCAGAGCTGGCCCTGCTCCTCAGGAACTCATTGTTTCTTCACCCCAGCACAAGTAACTGTGGTGAGGATGCTTCTGAAAATGTGTGAGTGCCTGCCCAGGAGAGGTGGCCAAGGCACCACCCGTGGCACAATCTTCAGTATTGCATAGTTCTCGTTCCGTAAAGGTCAGTGCTTGGGATTAGGTGTCAGGTGAGAAACACTGGAGCCCAGGTCCCAACTCTGTTATCATTGTGGGTCATGCCCTGCTGATGTCTGCAGGGCTCTGCCAGGGCAGTGCTGCTTTAAGCAGTTGCCTGGCCTCCACTGTAATGGTGACTGTGATGGTGTCATCACTGCAAGGGTGGTTCAGGCTTGACCCTGCAGCTGTAATTTAGTACCCAAATTTTGTGGTGTGTTTAACCCAGGCCATCTGGCTCAACTGGTTTGTAGCCTAAAGCCTGATTTGTGTTTTTGTCAGACAGGTAACCCAGCAGTGCTGCAGTGTCACCAAGTGCCTGGATAAGGCAGATGTCCTCCCACAGACCCTCTGGGGAAGGGGATTTTGGCTTGTTACAGTGCTAACAGTCCTGGGCCCAGCTTCCCAAAAGTTTTAGCAGCAAAAACCACCTGTGAGTGCTGTGTCCCTCAGACCTGGCAGCTCTACCTGCCCCTGCTTGTGCCACAGTTGACTCATCTGCCACATCCTGCTCACAGCCTGGGCACGTGGTCACTGATGATACCTCATGCCCCAGTTTCCTGGATAGGTGAGGAGGGTGCCCTTGTTTGACTTAAGCTACTTACGCAATTCAAGTGGCAAATCTGTAAATAAAAGCTAAATTCAAGCTGTGCTGATGGCTTATTTATGCTGGTATCATCCTCTACCCAGGAAAACATGGATGATTTTATGCTGGAAGCGCTGACATACTTGACCCTCAGTCTGGGGACATGGTTTGTGTCCCCTCTCCTGGCTGGGAACTGCTGATGTCAGGGAGCTCCTGCTCCCTGTCCCTTGTGCTTTTAGAGGCAGCGATGCTCTGAGTGCTGCAGGGATTGTTAAATCAACACACAGCAATCCCCCTGCCTTTCCCCAGAATGGCAACATCAGCTTGTGCTGAATCTGTTCCATCTGTTCCCTCTCCCTGTGCATGGTCTGGGTCAAACCACGGCTCACCCAGCTCCAGCACTGCTGGGACCCAGTCCTATCCCAGGATGGGCTTCAGCACTGTCTGTAATAGATCCAGGAGCAGGAATATCACAAACATAAGACTCCCTTATCATTTCTGCTCAGAAACCTGCAGTGAGGTGCACAAGGACTGCACCTTAGCTTTGCCAGTCTTGATGGTCTTATTTTAATACAATCATATGATTCCTGCTGCCTTGTACAATGCTCGTTGGCACTGTTGGCCTTGGATGGCAGGAGTGATGTGGCATGCAAACTAAACCTCTCCTAGTGCTTTTCCTTCCCCTTCTCTGCCACTCTTTGCCAGGATCCTCATTTGACAATTTAAGTAATAATTTCCTCTGCTGAAGGCTGAAATCATCCCTCTTCTTGTTTCCTGCCCTGTGGTTTGTGTCCTTTCCAGTGTTAGAGCAGCAGGCAGAGCGATGCTGGGATGATGTGATCGAGTGAGGGAAGAGTGAACCAGGAAAGCTGCAAAGACAGAGGTCATTGTTCCTGGGCTGGGATTCCTCATCTGGCTCAGGCACCTCTAACCTGGGCTGTGCCCCTCAGTGCTCCTGCACTGGAACCCCCTGAGGGCATCACCCCAGGGCTGCTCATCCCAGCAGCTCTCAGGGGAGAACATCTCACCCACTGCAAACACCTGCAGGCAGAGCTGGAGCAGCTCTGAGTGGATGCTCTGCTCCAAGTGCAACAGCTTCTTCCGTCCTGCCTGCTTCATGACAGCTGATTTCTTGTGGGGCCCTCTGCTCCACACCACGGGAGGAGACTGAGAGTGCAAGGAGCTGATTTCCTATAAGCAGCTGCTGGATCAATGTACAACAGGGAGCTCTACAGGAATAACAGCCAGAGACTGAATTCCCTCTAACTGATGCTGTGTTCTTTCACAAAGCATGGTCAAAAAAGCCCTTAGTGGCCACCTTGGCATTCCCCTGGAGTCCTCTCTGTGCCTGGCTGGCTCTGAGAGCGCTTCCCTGGGAGCTGCCACCGTGCCTGCCTTGGGGAATGGTTTTAGTGCCACATTTTGCCCTGTATTTCCCAAGACACTGATCCAGCCCTTCAAAGTTTGCAGTACTGAGGAACTGAGCCCCACAGGAATGGAAAAAAAGGAGATGAACAAAGAAAAGTGCATTAGACTTGAATGAAGAGAGACTCATGTAGGTTCATTTGAGCAAGAGATGTGCTACTGCCTTAAGAAGTAATTGTTAAGGAGGAATAGAGAAGGGAATGGGAAGACTTAAAGAACCTGAAGTAATTTAAGATGCTAAAATTAATGACTATTAGCTTCTGCTTTGGTGCTCATCCTAGCACCCTGAAGAACAATAAGGTATCTCAATTTTCTACATAACTAGTACAGTCTCCAGGCAAATAATGGAAAATTATTGATGCAGGAGCACCACAAGATGCCCCTTCCATCCAGCTCCTTTTGAGAGGAAGACAGGAATGTGTGGGTGATTCCAAGCTGGGAATGTATGAGACAATTCCTTTGCTGAGCTGAACTCTGTGGGATGCTGCAGCAGGATGAGGGTTTGAGGTATCCAGCTCCACATTGTGCCATCCACTGCTGCCAGTACCAAGGTTTTGGAGGAAGGAATGGGATGTTGAAAGAGATTGTCTGTCTTTGGCACAGGGATAAGAACTATGTTTTATTAAGTAATGCTAGTACAGTACAAAAATATGATTGCATACAATCTGAAAAATATGGCACCACTGAAAAGTCTTTTCTCCTTCTGTAAGCTTTCCTTAAATATACATTGTAAATGCTTCTAACCTTTTTTTTCTACCAGCATTGGGAAAGGAAACAAAGTCTTTAAATCACAGTCGAGATAAAGGGCAGCCAACAGTGTAATTTGAATTGTCTTGGCTTTGCTTTAAAATGAAAGATCTTCAGAAGAATAAGAAAAAGCTGCCAGAAGAGGCAGAGGAAAACAAAGCCAAAAAAGTTCCTGTTTGGAGGATGTAAGAATATTCAGAGTTTGAAATTGTTTGTTTTGGGAGCAAAGTCTCCCAGAACTGGCAAACAAAGGCTTCTAGGAGAGGAGAATCAGGGCACCACCAGAGCCATGGAGGGGATGACCTGAGTGTTCCCAGGCAGCTGGTGCTTGGCCAAGGCCAAGGCTGAGCTCTGCAGTTTGCAGCAGCCCATGTGCTCACTGCTCTGTCCTGGACCTTCTTCAGCACCTCTCTGATTTCCTGGGATCCCAGGTGGATCAGGTATTCAAGTGGGAGAAACTCTTCTACCTGATCAAAATATAGTTAGCTGATTTTATTTTATTCTGGACAATTATATTTATGTGTAAGGAAAAAGAATTCCTGCCTGCAAAGTATTACATCTCTAACAACATCTGGAAATAATATTTGGGGTAAACCTCTCTTTTTTCCAAAGAAGCCAAGTGAATTAGGATCCAGTTTTCTCTCTTTACTGCCAGACAACTGCTGTTTTATTCAGAAGTTTTGCTTCAGAGCCTCATTCTTAAGAAGAGATAACAATTTTGGAGTTAAATTCCATCAATATGCATGGAAGCTAGCCTGCAATATCAAACCCTGTGCATTCTTACTAATAAATATAATTGCTGGCACCATTAAAGCAGCCTACTTTAAAGATGAGATAAGTTATCAAAACGAGTTCTTTTGCAATACAGAGACTAAACTTGACCTGGTACAGATGGAGAGAAATCTTTGATTTTGAAAACTACTCAGACCTGCCAGGGGCTTATAGGACAGTCTAAAGTCTTGTCTAGGTGATGAAACTCTCTGGCAGGACATCCCTGGGGCAGTCGTCACAGCACAGTCACACCTTCACCAAGATTCCAGCGTGTTCCCTGTCGGGATGTGAGTGCTGCTCACTCTCACCCTGTAGGCAGCCCAAATGGAAACTGCATAAGGAAGAGAAAATAACACTGCTTGTGCTGGGCATCAAACCTGCCCAGAGCTTGGCAAAGCTGAACTGGAAGCCAAAGAAGGCTGGTGAGAGTGTGATTCTTATTTCAGTCCCTAAACTTCCATGGGCTCCACTGGCAGCTGAAGTGCTTCTGTATGGGTGAGAAATAACATCTTTCTGATGATTTTTCATCCCTACCATGCCTTCCTCCAGCCTTATTCTGTGCCAAGAAGTGGCACTGGAGCTCTAGTGAAGCAGTAGCTGTGACATAACTGCATCTGCACCCAGAAGGCCTAGGATGAACACAGAGTTCTTCCATGTACAGCTGGAGCAGGGTGAAGTGAGGCAGAAATGTCTCCGTCCCCCTTGCTCTGCTCCTGCCCGCGGTGTTTGGGTTTGATGTAGGACCAAAGCTCAGCTGGGTGGGAGCATGGTGCATGGGATCTGTTGAGCTACAGGCAGCTCTTTTAGGAAGGAAACAACAGCCCTGCTGTGCCCTGGACATCCATCCCAGGCAGCCTGGGGGGATGGAAGGTGTCTGAACCGCGGCCAGGTTGCCCCACTGCACAGTGCAAGGTCCAGGCATCGGGACAGGACATTTTTACCCAAATGGCAGCAATTAGAGGTCATTCACCTGCATGAGGAAGGAGCTGTGGTATGTGGGTTGCCAAGCCTCTGCTGTGCTGCTGGGCAGGGAGGGAAATTCCCTGGATTTGCCTTTCATCTCAGACAAGGACACACCGTTTGAAGCAATCGCAAACCGCAGCTGGCACAGCCGGCCTGGCGCACGCGGGGAGAGTTCAATAATTCAGCAAAAAACCCCAGAGCCAGCAGCAGACTTGGGCTCCAGCCAAGGCTTGGGATGTTGTCCCAGCATCAAATAACGCCTCTGCTTGAGATCTCCCTGCTTGGGAAAGCACCATCTGCCAGGGGAAGGAGAAATCCTCAGCCCACAGGTTTTCTGCTGCTCCAGTGGAGGGAAAGGGCTGATGTGCTGGTTCATGCTCCCACTGCGTGACCCTGTGACCTTTCCCTGTCTCAGCAGTACAGAGGGGCTCAGAAAACTGGGTGGCCTTTGCCAAAATATTTTCCCTAGTCCATGCAGTGACCACTGTGGTTTTAATCTCTTTTTCTCCCTTTTTCCCACTCGCTATTCTTGTCCTTAGTTTCTTTATTTCTTTCTCTTTTTTTCTTTTTTTTTTTTTCTTCCTCTTAAACTAAAGTGTATTTAGTGCTGGTGAAAGGTGCTGAATTGGCAGCCTTGGAGATGGATGTCCCTCTACCCAGCCCCAGCAAGCCCTGATGTTTTCTCTGGTGTTTCTCCCCCTGGCATCATCCCTGTGCAGGACAGCTGGCAGGTCTCAGATCCTCTCACCTGCTTCTTTCTGTGCTGGCTGGGACCCCCATGGCTAAGCATGGCTTCAGCCTCCCACCCCAAGCTTGGGTGCTGCTGAGCTGGGCCAGAGTGGAGCTGGCAGTGCCCCAGGGCACTCTGCTGTGAGCTCTTCCAGCCTGTCTGTCCCCACAGCAGGCAGCAGATCCACAGCCCAGCTCCGCTCCCATCCTGAGCAGGACAGGGAGGAGAGTGGATGCACCCCGTGGCTGCCACTTTTCTCTCTGCCTCCTTTTGGTGCCTAAGCCAGCCCTGACCCCAAGTGCTTCAGTGCAGACTGATTGTCTCTTCCTTCGTGCTCCCTTTCACCCCTCTCCCTAAAGTGCAAACAAACACAACGCAGTCCCCCTGGCTGCTGCAGCCAGCTCACACCCAGGGGGACGTGTGGGACATCGAGCCCTTGGCTTGCCCACAGGCCCCAAGCCAGGCTTTCAAGTAACACCCCAGAGGAGTTTGGCACATTTGTCCCCTCTCCAAACACCAATGCCAACCTGTGCTACCGCTTGGGCAAAGAGAAACCCCCTTTGCTCCCCCCTTCCCACCTCCCTCCCCCCTTTCCCCATCCCCACCGAGCTGTGCCAGCCTCCCCCGTGCTGCCAGGCAGCAGAGAGGGAAAACGCAGCCTGCTCCACCTTCCCATCCGTGTTCAAGGTAAATGCAGCACCAAAATAGATACAAAAATAGAATTTTGGGTCCATCAGCCCAGCTTCACTATTAATATAACTGCTATGAAATGTCAGAAAATAAAAGTTGCTCTCCCTATACACACCTGCCC
Source organism: Parus major (assembly GCF_001522545.3). Taxonomy (NCBI): domain Eukaryota; kingdom Metazoa; phylum Chordata; class Aves; order Passeriformes; family Paridae; genus Parus; species Parus major. The sequence goes on along the minus strand of NC_031782.1, from coordinate 6,082,136 downwards.
CCCACCCCCCACTGACAGTATTGCCACACGCCCGGTCCTGTCAAAACAAGGCATCAAGATGCCTGTTTTCTCTATATTTTAAATACAATTGCTTCCATCCCCCCATTGTAAACAAACATGGCAGAAAGGGGTTTGGAAAAAAAAAAAATCTAGAACAAACAAACAAAACTACTTTAAAAATACTTCATCTTTTCTAGTGTTCTGAATAATATTTCTGCCTCCTGGGACTAGAATCATGCCAGGTTGTTTAAAAGGACAGAAGGTACCTGTGACTTCTGATGAAGGCCCTGATGTCCTTCCTGGGTTTCCTTTGGATGCTCTCTGGTGGGGATGAGAGAGATAATATATTTGCTTTCCTCTATGCAAAAGTCACAAAGTGTTTGATCGGCAAACTCGTGACTAAAAAAAGTAAATATATAAAATAAACAGCAATCCACAGCCTCTTTCTTAAGTTTCCCCCTCTATCCAGTTTTCAAAGTGCAAAACCTAGAGAAGCACAGAATGATTTTCTTGAGGTGTTTTTCCCCTTTTGTTAGGGCTTTCCCCCCACGTGCTTGACTAGAATGGCCTTTCTATAGCAAAAGTCAGATAAAGCATAATTGCAGTAGTTTCTGCACATGGAATCATGAATCATTCCAGTGACTTGAGAATCTAAGCTGTTAATAGCATAAAAAAGGATTTTTTTTTTGTTGGTCATTTTTTTTTTGTTTTCTTTTTGCATTATAATTAAGCATGAATATATATTACTATATTACACTGCTTGGATTGCTGGAGCAATCCACATCTTCCTATGCTGTAAAACTAACTCCCACCCTGCTCTCCCCAGATCAAGAGCTTCTGTTCTCCTCCCTGGGCCAGTTACCCTCAGTTCACATGATTAAAAGTCCCTCCCAGCCCCCCCTCCCCTTTTTTTTGTGGTTTTTTTTTTTGTTAGTTTTTTTTTTTCCAGTAGATATTGCCGCATTCTTAAATTCATGCATTGCTGCATTGCTATTGCACATATATAAAGGATTGCTCGCTCCCTCCCGGCTGCTGCCCTCCCCTCACTGGTTGTGCACATCCTCTCTGCGGACAATCTTGTAGATGATCCAGTAGAAAATGTTGAAGATGAGGAAGGCCATGGGGAAGCCGATGCGGGAGATCTTGTCGATCTTCTTGGCTCTCTGGATGAAGAGCTTCCTCATCTCCTCGGGGGAGCGCGACGGCGGCGGCACCGGATTGGTCGTGTTGTTGTTGTTGGCTCCCTTGACAGAGATGCCATCCTTGGCTTGTAGGCAGGCTGGCCCCATCCCATAGGCAGTGAAGTTGAACCTGCCTTCCCCAGCCTCGTCCTCCTGGAACAGATTGAGCATGGGACTCTACTTAAAATGAGATATAGACAGTGCACCCTCGCTATAAGGCTCTCCACTGACAGTGTCCTGCTCTGCATGGGAAAGATGCTCCCACCATGCCTCAGCCCCCCTTGGGCAAACCCCCTGCTCTTGGGAGATCAGCCTTATAGAGGGGTGCCAGCTGTGTGGTGCACAGATGCAAATCAGGGGATCCAGGCACCCCGTGGACAACAGGACTGACTTCCACTCTGTCGAGGTCTTTGACACTTTTAAGGGTTTGTGGCGCTGCTCTCATTTTTCCAGCTGCATCCCCTGTTTTGCTTCTGCCTCTCCCTCCCCCCACCCCTCCTATCAGCACCTTCTTTGCTTTGCCTGTGCAGTTTCAGCTTGCCCAGAAGGAGTGGGCTCCATGTAACTCAGGTAGCCAAAGCCGCAGCTGCTTCCTACGGAGTTACATGGACACGCGGGAGCAGGAGCTGTCCAGGAAAAGAGCTCTGCAGGCAGCGAGCAGCCAGCCCTCACTCGCCTGCCCACGGCACCCCACGGCCATCCCCACCAGCCAGCTTCTAACTCAAGTGCCCTGTGGGTCAATGGCAAGGCATGGCTGCTTGTGGTAATGCCAATTATTGAGAAAAAATACACTTCGTGTTCCTATCTAAAGGCAAATGGTGTTGCTGGTTTTTTGGTTTTCGTTTGTGGTTTTTTTGGTGAAAGTTTTGCTGGAATCCCAGAATGATTTAGCCCTATTTTATTGAACACAGGGGTGTAATGACAGTGAAAACCAAGTTTGGCCCAAGTAATTCAAGCAGTGAGTTGCAGAGGCAGAATCCAAAGTCTCTTGACTACAGGTCACCAAGGCTAATTGTAGACCAGTGGCACTAATTAGTCATTAGCAGAGACTGATCCAAGCTGTGTCCCCCAAAACTGACCTAGCAGCCCCCTCCCTTGTAGCTGCCTGCCCACTGTGCCCTGCTGCCCCTTGCCCTGTCCTTTGCAATGTTTCTTTTCTGGATGGCACCTGCATCCCATGAGCAGCTGCATGGGATGGAGGAGCAGGACACAGAGGACACTGCCAAGTCTGAGCAAAACAAAACTACCCAAATGAAATCAAGATCTGGCTTTCTGCAATACTCAGAGCTTATGGACCTTCTCATCGTGTCTGTAGTGCAGGGGTTCAGGTAAAACTGCCTCTCCTCTTTTCCCATTGCACAAACAAACACTGGCATGTGTCTGGCTTAACCTAAACCACTCAATCCTTAATTCACTGGATTTTTTTATATTTTTGTTGCTGAGGGGCCACTGGCTGTGACTTTGTTTTGGCCACTGTGGCTTTGTTTTGGTGGGTGCTGTAGCGGGGTGAGAGAAGACAATAGAGCCTTTTTCAAGGTTCCATGTCAAAGGAGAAAGGCAAAGACACCACCATGCACACTGGGAAGTGTTTCCAAATGCACCTCATGGTGTCATGTTAACCAGACTGGTCCATACCACTGTAACATCTCACTGTTTTTTTCAGCCTGATGTGTCATGCCTAAACCTGTCAGAGCTACCCAGTCAAGACATCAGGACAGAGCAATTAGTGCCTCTGGCAGCTGCATTAGCCCACTGGCATATTATCAGTCAGCTTGGTTTTCTGATGAGCCTGCAAACCTTGTTCATTTAGCTTTTGTAAGTGTTTCTGTTTATGCTTTGCTCCAATTACATAGCTGTGAGATTGGGCAGGGACTGTGCTAACAGCCTTATGTTCAGTGGAACAGCTCTGGCAAATATCTTTAAAACTCCTCTTGCATTAGTGAGGTTTTTTTCCCTTCTTATTTTTTATCAACAGATTGATCTGCATACAACAGCACAGATCCAGAGACAGGATGCCTGAATCCAGAGGAAGACATAAATGCACAAATGCACCCACGTGGGCAGGTTTAGCTCTGCCTCTACTCAGCAGGCTGCATCTTTTGAAGCAAAGCTTTGTTGATTTTGGGATGGCAGAGCCACGCTGAGTGCTGAGGATCTTATCTGTTACTTCTTTTCCTTTGCATCTGTCCAATACTTTTCATCCCTGGTCCTGGCTGGGTTGAACACAAGTGAACAATTATCTCTTGTTTTGCAAATAGGATGACTGAAGCAGAGAGAGAGAAATCTAGAAAAACACGGAGATTCCTGCTCCTCAACCTGTACTTCCTCCTGGAATAGTGGCAGTTCTCCAAGCACACACTGTGAAGTGCTGCAGGACAGGTTAGACATGGGGAAAGACTTCTAATCTCTGGGACAGTGAAGCAGTTGTATGGGAGTAAGTTTCTGGAAGGCATGGATCATGGAGGGCTCTTTTAAAATAGAGGGGACAAATACCTGTGAGAAATATCTAAGGCAGACCTTGGTGGTCACCTATGGGCTTGCTTGAGATTTTCATCAGCAAAATGTTCTTTGTTTTTCCTCTCCTAGCAAATGTACTGGTTTTTAATGCTCTCCCTAGGGCAGCCTCTCAGGCCTGGTGCTGAAAATTTCCTAACCCCTTTCCTGATTCTACCAGTTAAATAGGAACAATTTATAAGTGCCTTTGGCCTTGTGGTCACAGACACCTTTTTGTTTATTTCTAGTGTGTTCAGTGAAGCGAAATCTTTGCTGTGGCACCTCAGCCTAAAAGCTGTTAGAGCCCAGGCCAGGGAGCTGTCGGAGCTGCGTGCATGCTCGGATTGGGATTGGGATTGGGATCAGCCACGGCAGGTAAGCATGGAGCAGGCTAAGGCTAAGAATAAAGCTCTTTCCTTCCAGGAGGAATGTGCAGTCAGTCTGAGAAGCAGATGCTTTTGAACACGGAGATGGCAGAGACAAACGAGGTGTCACTTACCTCTGGGCTACTGTAGGCTGTCATCTTGGGGGTGCTGCTCCCTGACACCTCCCTGCCTGCCTCCCCCCAGCCCTGGCTGCAGCTTCTGGGGAGCAGAACTCACACCAGAACATCGCTGTGTGAAAACTGGCCTGTTGAGAACTACCCTTTGGGCTGAGACCACCTGGCTGGCTAACAAAACCCAGCCTGCTGGACTCTGGGGTCAGCAGGCTGTTAGAACAGACTCAGTTCCTTGAGGCAGCCCTTGTTTTTGGTGTGTGAGCCTTCTTAACATCTGACCAGGTACTGGGGACTTCCCAGGGGGCTAGTGGCTCGGTTCAGTTGGCCATGGTGTCCTGCTGGGACAGTTTTCAGCTGTGTCCTTCATGCTTTATGTATTACCTTATGATGTCTCCTCTTCCTTCTGAACCTGAGCAGCTCTTTGTGCTGCCGAGACACGAAGTTGACGGCAGCGTATTCCAGAAGAGCAGAGAACACAAACAGCAAGCACACGGCCATCCAGATGTCTATGGCCTTCACGTAGGACACCTAGGAGTCAGAGAAAGAGACAGAAATGGGGTGGCTTCCTTACCCAAAGGCATTTTCACTTGGTGTTTTACATGTCTGACATCTGTTCTTCATACCAGAATCTCGCTCATTTAATGTAAATGTGTTATCAGGTCACTGAAACACCTCATGGGCTCTTAAGTAGCAATAATTCCACAGCTTTTCATTTATTCAGGCCTTGACTGTGATTGTTTATATGCAAGGAAAACAGTAGTCCACCATACCAGAAGCCCTTCATAAAGGGAAATTCAGTGCTATTACAAAAGTAGGATGGTCAAGTGACTAAAAAGCTAAAATGTAGAGTGCACATCAATGTGTGGTTGTTGCAGGGGTTTGTAAAGTACAGAGCTCCTGGTTACTGGGAGCTGTGGTGAGTGCTGAATCTTAGGGGAAGTTTTGCTGCTAGTCACAGAGAATTAAAAAATTTTCAATGTGGGACTGCAATTCGTTCAGTTTGCCCTTAAGCTGGACTTGTACAAAGGCAGCAGGAGGATCTGTGTAGGGATTTACTTAGGTGCTGTCCCCAAAAGAGGCATGATTTCCCTGGTGAAGACAAGGCTGTTCCCTACCTTGGGCAGTGATGCTCGGGAGCCAGAGCTCTGCGTGGTCATGGTGAGCACAGTGGTGATCCCCAGGCCCACACGAGCAGGTGCAGCATCCATGTTGATCCAGAAGGAGATCCAGGACAGAATGACAATGAGAAGGCTGGGGATGTACATCTGGATCAAGTAATAGCCCATCTGCCTCTCCAGGTGGAAACGAGCTTCTATACAGGTGAACTTGCCTGAGGAGGATGGGAGGTACAAGGAAGGTTATTGGTAAGGCACGGGGAGCCTCCTGTTTTCAGCCAGTGTCTGGGGATTTTCCTTGATGAAACAGTCTTGTTAGGGGAGGAAATGAACAGCTGGTGTCCAGGGCATGTAGTGATAGGACAAAAGGGAATGGCTTCAAACTGAAAGAAGGTTTAGATTAGATATTAGGATGAAATTCTTCCCTAGGAGGGTGGGGAGGCCCTGGCACAGGTTGTCCAGAGAAATTGTGGCTGCCCTGGAAGTGTCCAAGGACAGGGCTTGGAGCAACCTGGGATAGTGAAAAGTGTCCCTACCCATGGCAGGGGGTTGGAGCAGTATGGTCTTTAAGGTCCTTTCCAACACAAACTATTGTAGGGTTCTATGAACATTATCGTAGCAAAGAAAGCCCTTTGTTGTATGTCCTTTGTCACTTAAATTTTAAATACAAAAGAAGGTTCTAGGAGAGAAGATCCTAACCAAACACCCTTGAATTGATGTGGATGTTACTGGGGACAAGAGGAGTTCACACATTTATGTCCATTAGCTTTTCATTTGCTATATATATTTCTACATGTCTGTTATCTCTGGAAGTGTAAGACAAGGCCAGAGTGCCATCAGACAGAGGAAGAGACTCTGGCAAATTCACAGTCCTGTATTCCTCTCTACTGAACTCCTCAGTTAAGGCTTAACAGCACTGACCTGTGTTGTAGTGCTTTGTGCAGTATCTCAAGTCTTTTTCTTCTTTGAGGATAAACTGAGGCAATGTCAGCCCATCAGCAACTTGCACTGCTCCTTTTTCTTGCCACTCAAATATGAGATCATTCATCGTGTAGCCAACTGTAGAGAGGAAGGGACAAATGTAACATGAATCACATTAAACACTGGTCTGCAAAGGGACAGTGTTGCAGAAGAAGAGAGCTCGGAGGCAAGGGTGCATCCTGGCCTCCCCTGACAGTGCTGTCATGAATGGGATTTGGGTTGAGGCAAAACTGCTTGTTCATGTGATGAGAGCCAGGGCAACGACCTCCCCTGGAGCTGCAATGGATTTTCTGCATCTAATCACATTTTTTCTTGAATTTGGCTTGCTGAACTGTTTTCTACTGTTTCCAGCTTGACCTCTTTCTCTGGAAGAAGCTCATCATCTTTCCCTCCTTTGGGATAAGCAGCATGTACAAGTGGCAGATGTTCATCCAGAGAGAAAACATCCCACTTGCAGCTGAAAGCACTTTCACCTCTCTCCTGCAAAGTGGAAGGCCAATGTAAATACAAGCAAGCCAGGGCTCCTGGCACAGGATCTTTTGGGGTTTGGCTTCTCTAGCAAATGTCACATGTGCTGAATGAAAGGGAAATCCTAAGCAAGAGGTTCCTGAGCAAGCCTCCAGTGAAGGCTGGGCTGGGAATGGGTTGCAGCTGGGAAAGGAGATGGCAGGAGAGAGCAGCAGGGAAAAGAGGCTGTCTTCTCTCCAAAATGGGGATGTGCACAGGACTCACAGCTTTCTAACTGCATGATGCACGTCTGTACGTCCATGGGGAAGTTCTTCAGGTCCATGGGGCAGGCCAGGGTCAGTGTGATCCTGAGGAGAGAAGAGAGCACAGGGAATGCCAGACAGTGAGCCCTGCTGGGGGCTGAGCCCCTCAGACACACCCAGCTGGGGATCCACGGATCACCCATCGCTTCCCTGCCTGTGCTGGACATTTGGGGCTGTGCTGCCATTCCCAGCAGAGGGCTTTGCATTGCAATGCTGCTGGAGTCTGTAACAAAGGCTTCCCCCACCAAACAGCTCTGCTGCCTCGCGTTGCCTGTCTTGCCTCAGGTTCACAGCAGGCTGGATTAGCAGAAAGTCCAAGCCCACTCTCTGGAACCCCCAGACGCATTTCTAGAGACTGGCACTGCTCATAAATCTCTGAACAGAACATTTCTGCGTCATAAAAGAAAACACCAAAAAGAAGTTTGATCAAGATCACATGTTTGTGTATGGGGAAAGAAAGACTTGAGTGGGAATTTCTGCAGGGAAAATGCCCTGTGCCAAGCCAGTATGAACTCCTGTATCTTCCCAAATTCCTGCAGAGCCCTTGAGACCTCTATTTCTGTCTCCATTTTCCACTAGGTGCAGGCTGCATTTTCTGTGTTATTTTGCTGTGCTGCTCTGTACTGTGATCTATGCTTAAAATGTTTGGTTGGTTCAACAAGCTGATACTAAATGATTTGCTCCAGATAGTTAGACTTGAGTTATTTGGTTTGATAATGTTGAAAATGCTGTTCCCTGAAGTGTTTAGGGTTTTCAGTTTTTTGCCTTGATGTAGAAATAGCAGAATTACCCAGAGGACAGAAATTGAATTTTTCTATTATCAGACCTACAAGAAACTTATCAGGAGGGAAAGATACTTTAATTTAAAATTTTATGTTGTTAGAAATTCTCAGCTTGAGTTTAGAGGCATGTTGAGACAGAAGATGTGACAAAGTCCACCTTCTTGTAAATGCCTCGACTAGAGTTTGATTATTGCAAATAGTAGCAAAGAACCAGTTAGAAAATGGCAGAGCACCTTGTAGAGATATTTTTTTTTTAAAGGGAAAGACTATTTCTCTTTCTGGAAACTCTTTGCATTTACAGTGTGCTCTTCTTAAGGAATGTCCTCTTTCTTTTTAATTTTCACAGGAAAATGAACTTATTAAGAACCTATATTTCTCACTTGGAGATGAATGAGATAGGAAAGCTGTTCTTTCTAAACAAGAACTGAAATATTATCAAGTTTTTGCCTTGAAAATGGTGATTTTTCCATGTCCCCTGCTGAGTCACTGCTCTGTTTGGGTTGGGCCACCCTGCATTCCCCCTCTGTGCCCCTGCAGACCCTCCTGGAACAGGACTTTGTGCCATGCTCACCACCAAGTTGCCACTCTTAGTTTTGCTCCCTGCCTGTTTTTAAAATGAACAGTGAGGTTTTCCCATTCAGCCACCACGTGGCAATTCTTTTATTGTTTTGGCCATCAGGGAGCTGGTCTTTGGGCTGGAACCACCTTGGTGTTTGAGGGAGGCCTTTGCAGCATCAAGCTCTTTATTTCCCATTTTACAGCTCCACTCTGCTTTTCCTTCCCACAGCTGCCACTGGGAGCTGCAGTGTCAGATGGGGTGAGTGTTCCACAGGCAAATTTATATTATACACGAGGTGAGAAAGTCTTCAATATAGAGTTAAACTTTCCCATTCTAAGCTTGTGATGTTTGATCTTAATTTCACTGGTTTAAAATAAAGTGGGGTTGGAAGTGAAGGTGGGGGCTAAGGTTGATTTCTTGTGGGAAATTCAGTGCAATTAGTTTGATTTTGCTGGTGGATCCTTGGATCTAGCAAAAAAAGGGGTAACTGGGAAAAACTAGGTTGAGACAAAGCCATGGGGCTCTACTTTGCATTTTCCCTGATTTTGATTTTTTTTTAATGTCAGGAAATGCTGCAGCTTTGAAAACAGTGTTCATGAGTTTCTACTGATTTTCACCACAGCAAAGCTGGTTTTAGACTTGTGCTAACATAAAAGACACCTGAAGTAATTTTACATTAGGGATGCTAAGGAATCTACTAACAAGGAGCAGAATCCTTGAACTGAAAGAGGTAAAGATGAGTTAAACTCCATCCCAGAACAACCCTCTGTCTCAATATGCTTTAGCAGAGGTCCCTTCCCACCACATTGCTTCAACACTGCTAATTGTATGATCTGTCACCTTACAAACCCCTAAATTTCTCCATCAGCATGCCAAAGTTGAGGCTTGAGTGGGGGGTTCCCCACCTTGGTGGAGTCTCCTCACCTGATGCTGTAGAGGACATTGCCATTCCGGGAGATCCTCAGCAGCTTGTTGTCTGTGGTAATCTCATGGAAATGGGCCCCTTTCTCGTTAGCAAAGAACAAATCAGGCTTCCAGATGGAGTCCAGCATGGAGGGGTCCAGGTCCAGGGAGTCGTCAGGGTACTCGTTGTAGGCCAGCCGGGGGTCGTTCCACTGCTGCCGCAGGAAGATGTTCACCCTGTAATCCTGCACACAGACAGCCAGTCAGGGCTCAGAGCAGCCTCAAGGTGCTGGCAGCTGGGGAACACACACCAAAATCATCCTAAAATGAGCCAGACCGTCTCCAGGCCTACGGATCCCAAGCTATGCCAAGTGTTTTTGGTATTATTCCTCAAGGAAGTGTTATTAACTTTTAGCTTTGTAGCTGACAGCTATGTCATAGCAGGAGCAGCTGCCTGTCCCTGCATCCCTCTGTCACAGCAATTGTCAGCTGTGTGGGCAGTGTCAGGACCTCTCTGTCTGGAGCCTGGGGCTGCCGAGGGGATGAGCAGTTGTGGAGGTCAGAACGGCCCCTGTCAGCAGGAGGATGTTCCCAAGGATTAAGTGGGGAAAGAAACTGAAACCAGCTTCCTTTTAGTGCTGAACAGTCCCATATTGTGATTATCTGTGGTTCCCCCAGCACTGGGAAAGGAAAAGGCTGTGCCTGAAAGAGAAATTCCCTGTGTGTCTGCTAATATAAGGATAACTCAGATGAGCCGATGGGAGCAGCTGCCCTTGGTTAGAGTTTATGAGCAGGAGAGGGATATGCATGAAGTCTGTTCTCCTGTTCCTCAGTGTTCTGGGTTCCCCTCTCTAGTGTCAAAATGTCATAAAGGCAACAGATTTTACAGGATGATCATTTCCTTAATTGAAGGTAGTCCCTCAGCACTATGCAAAATTATACTTGCTACATAACCACGAATCTTACAGCTCCCCTAAGTTCCTCAGGTCAAGGCTGGCTGCTGAGGCTGAGTTCAGACACTACTGGAAAAGTTAGAGGCAGTTTCTCTTCTCCCTGTCTGACCAACAGCTTCCCATGGTGATCTGCATGCTCCTTTTCTTCTGACTTTCACATAGGAAAGTGTGCCAACAAATTGAAATGGGGAGAGGATGTGCCAGCTATCAGGAGAGGGACGAAAGCTCCACAGCCATAAATTAATTGACATTTTCTAAGTATAGAGGCAGACTGTTTCTGAAGAGCAGCATATAATAAACCAATTCCACTGCCCAGGCCCAAATGAATAGTTGTTCTCATGATTAAGGGTTTCTTTGCTGCCTTTCTAACGCAAATGTACTTTGAAGACTTTTATTAGGAGACAGTAAATGGAGGGTGTCTGATGTGCTGGCTGGTGTCTGATACCTGCTGCAGGCACTCGGTGACAAGCTCTCCCTCACTCTGCCACCAGCTCTGTTCTTTCCATCTGGAGGACACAAAGCTCTGGAGCTGAAGGGTGCCAGTACAGGAGAGACTTTCTGGTGCTGCTGCCTCCAGAGCTCACTTGCCTGTGAACCTGCAGCCTCTTGTCCAGGAGGACTCGACTCCCGTGGTGGAGAGGATTATGCTGGGTGCTCTGTTTTGGATGAGGCACTTCCTAGCCAAACACATGGTCCAGAGTCTGTTTCAGGCCACTTTGTGCCATCTGCATCCTCAGAGCACAGAAGCTGCTAATGACATTAATAATTGTGACAACAGCAAATGAACCACGGACTTGATGCTAAAAGGAGCAAAGCTCTGAACTCAAAAAAGGACTGCAACACTATTTCCTTCTGCTGATATTCCAAGTGTCACCTTCACAAGTCCTAGTGCATCCCTCTGACTTAATTATTCATCTCTGTTGACCCTGGATAAGGTGTCTGGAGGAAATGTGAATGGTTGGGAAACAGGTTCTTAGCACAGGACCAGCCCATCATACAAGCCTGGAAAAGGAAAGAAGCCATGAATTCCTACTGGGAGGCAGCAGCTCCCAGAACTAGGCGTATATTTTAAATTCTCCCTTTTCTGTGTGTTGCAGTCAGGGGAAATCAATGTCACTGACCTAATAGGTAGAAAGCAAAAAGTTGTTTTGCTTATTCAGCTACAAATAAGCTAGATGCTAGCAGGTCAGCTCCAGTTTGGGACTTATGTCATGTACAACACAAATTAAACTCATGTTTGGAAGAAACTTCAGTGGTAGCTGCCCAGAAGTGTGCTCAGCCTGATGGAGTAGTAGAAGGGGGGAGGGAATGGAGCCAAATTCCCTACAACAGCCTGAGTTACAGTGGGTAAGATTTGTTGCTGGAGTAAATTCACTGCTTTGGCTTCAAAACTTGCCAAAAGGACAGAAAAGGGTGGGACAGGAGGTGTTGAATGGTTTCTGTTGCCACCACAGCAGGCATGAGACCACAGGAAGAAGAATAGCCATGGTCTTTGTAACCATGAGGAGGCAGCTTAATGAAATGCTTGTGGGCCAGATGAAAATTAACTTCTCACAGTGGCTGGCTGTGAAAAGGCCCCTCCTAACTCATCTCTAGGGTCACAGTGTCCTGGGTTCATGTCCTGCTGAGAACAGTCCAGGGGCACATGGGGAATGTGTGGTGTGAGAAACTGCACCCCCTCCACCCCAGGGATGTGCAGCAGTGGGGGAGTAACTCTGGTCTGTGTTACTCTGTGTTCCTCCTTTGCAGACAAGTGTTTGCTCTGGATGATTTTTGTTTTGGAATACAGAAAATGAAGCATTTATGTTGTGATATAAAAAAGGCAAGGATGAAGAAATAAGATACCTGCACTGAATGCAACTCTCTGGCTTTGCCATTTCAAGGCATTAATATTTTACCTCTGTGTGTGCATTTATGAAGATCTTCCTACGCAGGGAGTTTACTCACAGCCCTGTCCTGCTCACTGAGAACGTGGTTTTCTCCCAGATTTGCCCTTATGTCATTGCACTGCAATGCTGAAGGTTCTGAGCAGCCTTTTAGGTTTCTTGTGTCCAGCCTTATTTGAACATAAATGTAAAACCAAGCACTGTGACTGCAAACTGGCCATGACACAGCCTGGGGAGCCAGCAGATGGCATGGGGAGCAGTCAGGGCATGTCTGTGCTGTGACACAGGCTAAGAGAAGGGTTACAGTGCTCTGCAGCAGCTGAAGATGCTCTGTGCTGAAAGCTTCATCCTCAGCATTGCAGTCAGGCTGGGAGGTGATGAGCCAAGGAACACTCATTCCTTGGCTACCTGGAGACATGCAGCATTTCTCCTGATGCTGTTATTGGAGATCTTAATTAGCATCCCCAAGAAGTTCACAGTTATTCCTAAATGATGGACAGCACTGGCCAATTTCTGATGTGAACTTTCAAGCAAAGAAAAAAGATGTTTGACTGGGGCTGCAAACTTGGCAAAAAAAAATAAAAATTCTCTTTCTCCATACTCTTCTTATCCCTCACATTCTTCATTTGTGTGCCTATCACATCCAGGCATTGATTATCTTGTGCAGCCTGCTCCTCTGGCTGGCTTGGGAGAGGGGAGCAACAGCTCTGAGCACTGAAGGCGTTCAGGAGCTCTGCAATTTTCACAAAGGCATTTTAGTCCCAAGAGGGAAATGACACAAGGCAGGAAGAGAATAACTGGAGTGATCAGAGTAGTTCAATTTGATAATGCTGAAATGAAATTCTGCTTAGTGACCTCGCAAGGAGACAAGGAAACAGAAGATCATTTGAGGCCTTCCCTTCCCAGGATCCCATAGCCCTGACATCTCCTGCTGAAAGCAGAGGAGCTGGAGGCAGTGCTGAGCAGGAGGGATGGAGCCTCTCAGGACACCCAATAGATTTTCCCTCCTGACTCAGTGGTTCTGTCAGAGCAGCCTCTGCACTGAACAGTCTTGGGGAGAGATTTCTCCTTTGATAAATTTACATTTTGCTGATGGAAAAAAACCAGGGTAGAGACTGGTCTCGTTTAGAAGGGGATTCTGGGACCCCACCTGGGCAGCAGAGCACGAGGGGCTTTTATTAGCATTGAGTTAATTCACTAGAATGGGAATGAACAAATATTTTGAAGGCAACCTGCCTTGCCAAGGAGCACTACAACAGACTGTAAAAAACCCAAGCACAGCCCTAGGGAGGGTTAATAGCTAAATAACCAGTTTGAAGCCTGTGTAAAACCACACCTGGCTGAGGAGAGGAGTCTGTATCAGAGAAGGGCAGGCACCTGGTGCTTAGTAAGTGTGAGGATCTTTATACTGGAATCCAAAGCAGAAAGCTTTTCTGTGTCTTCCTACAAAAAGTGGGGAATATGTATCTTTCTGAGCCAGTAGAGCTGCTGGGATGTGAGCTGCAGCCAGCATCCAGAATTGTAAATGTAGGTATTTAGTAGAGAGGTTTTGTTTTGCAGCTTCAGGGGGTTTTGTCCCTGTATTTGAGTTGCACAGTCCTATTTCACGGATTCTTCTTGCTGTTTTTTCTTTTCCCTCTCCATTACTGAAAGGACAAACTCCAGCCACAGACAGCTGCAGGTCTAACACTGAGATGGCAGCAGACTGAGTTGTTGTGAAAACCTTTTCATTTTGTGTTGCGTGACTGGTTAGGTGCTTATCATCTCTGTGGGACTGATGGTTGGGTTTCACAATGACTGACTGCAGGAAATTTTGCTCAAAACCTAACTTTTGCTATGGGCTTTGTGCATTGAACCTCGTCTCTTTTGCTGATTTCGGAGTGAGTGGGACCAGTGTTACCCAAGTTCTCCATCAGAATCTCTGCTGTTCTGGGCTTTGTGGGTCTTGATTGAATTTCTTGGTCTGCTTTGCAGGGTGCTTTGTTTTCTCGTTGGAAATGTCATGTGCAGATGTCTCTGAAGAAGCACTTAACATTTGGACAGTTGCAGCCTTCAGCTTCTCCTGTCCTCAGGAGATGCTGGGAACCCAGCTGTGGCTGTGCTGCAGCTGGCTGGAGGGTCACATTTGCTTTGCTCTTTTCAGATGAGATAACTATGGCATGAAAGCAGCAGAAAATAAATTTGCATATTTACACTGTGTCTACAGGAGGCTGTGCTGGCTCTTCTGTGATTTTTTCTTTCTTTTTCGGTCCCTTCTTTGCTGTGTGTGGGTCCTTTTTAAAAGAAGAGTCTAGAAAAGCTCATCCTGAGTCCAGCTGATAGCATTGCTAGGTGATGATATAAAAATATCTTCCTTCTTCTCCCTGTGCTTCCACTGAGTACAAGATGCTCCCAGCTCCCTGAGCCAGTGGAAGGCCATAAAACTGCAGCTTCCACTGAAGAGGGAGCAAGGGCATCACTTAATTTCAAGTTTGCTGTAATAGCAGGGAATTTGTTAATGAAATGCTCAGATAATCCTATCAGTTGCCTCATCCCCCAAAGAAAAGCCAAAGCTGGTGCAGTTTATTTATTTAAAACCCAGAACCTGTTCCCGAGGTGCCTGACTTCTGTTTGTTTGGAATGAAGACTTTCTACATTTGCTATAGATTTCATAACCTGGTATAGCTGTGGAGTTGTTCATGCTTTTGAACAGCAAAAAGGGTTTTAAGAGCTTGTGTTTGGGGGTTGTTTGGTGTTTGCCAGAAAAATAATTGGAGAGAGTGGCTGCATCTTGCACCTGTCCCTGGGAATCCCTTGCTGTTGGATGCATTACTGCAGTGATGCTTTGGGACAGGAGGAGTCTGCACTCATCTGGCTCTTGGGGTTGGTTCTCTCTTCCCTTTGGAGCACTGGCTGGGTTCACAGGGATGTGTTCCCAGTCCCAGCCTCCCTTGTCCTTAGAGCTCCAGGCAAGTGAGGCTGGATATGAGCTCTGAGCTGCAATCCAACACAAATGTCCAATCAATTATGTGCACCACTAGAGGCTTTTATGTTGGTCTCCAGCTCTGCAGGATGCTTAAAGGAGTTACTTCCCTTGCTCTAAATCAGCTCTGCCTTAGGAAATCAGTTTGGTGGATGACTTTGCCTTTTAATTCATTTTTTTTTTAAATTCCCCCTAACCTTGCAGCAGTTTTCAGACCTCCATTTCTTGCCTTGTTCATTTTGAACCTTTGTGGGGCAGATAGCAGCTTTCTGCCCAGTCTGGGGAGTTTGTGCCTTCTCTTGGCTGCAACTCATTTTCTTTCCTTCTGAGGTTTGTGGACCCAGCTTTCTTCATCAAATACCTGGGTTTTTTTTCTATTTTTCTGTATTTTTTCTCTTCCTTTACATTCCACGAGGCCTCAAGCCATAAGTGAGCACTCTCCCTGTAATTTCTTTAATCCTCTGCATGGTGAGCTTGTGGTTTACACTAATTTGTGATATTCAGGCAGTGTAAACTTAGAAGGGAGCAGTGGTACTTTCTGTAGGAAGTATCAGCCCACTGTGGAGATATTTTAAAGCCTTCTCTAACTGCATGTGGGGTACCCTTAAAACCCTGTGACTTCTCCTGCAGGAATTAGTGTAACAATAATGAAACATAAGATGATGTAGTACTCAGGCCTGAACCTGATCAGGTTTAGAGTGCCAAATGATGGGGGTTTAAAACATAATTTTCATTCTCTTTTTGGCCAGTGAAGCAGCTGGGGGAGTTTTGCCATCATCAGTCCCAGGGGTCAGTGACAGGCTATGGCTTTCTTTATGGTAAAACACTGATTTTCCCCTCTCCATTTTGCAAGCTGCCTCTGATGTTTGACCACTTGTTCCACTTGAATTCAGAATAGTCAGGTCTGGCTCAAAAGCCCTTCAAGGTAGGACAGTGTGTTCTTCCCAGAAAGAAAGTTCTTCCCAGCTCTGTTGGGGAGCTGACACTGCCTGTTTGTCCTGCTGCATCCTCAACCAGCGGGGAGGGCCTGGCTGCTCTGCAGAGTAAATCCCAGGTTACAAATCCCCAGGACCTCTCCAGCTTGCTGAGATCTCCTCTTCAGCTGTGTCAGTACCTGTGTTTCTTGTGTTGCTGCTGGTGTTTACGAGCAGAACTGCTGCTCCCGCGCAGGAGCGTTAGATCAGGCTGTGTGCGATGCTGCGGCAGCCTGACATCTGGGCTGGCTTGCCAGAGCTGCCTCGGATGTTTCTAGACAAAGCAATGTTCCCACAGGGTGTTCCTAGGTTCCCATGGGATTTTTTTTTCTTTTTTTTCCATGGAAGATTGCCTATGAAATGAGTGGCATCTGGAGATGATAGCGAGTCCCTGCAGCGTGTCTTGGAGGTGAACTGCATCTCTCTTGTGCTAGTCTGTGCTAATTTTATGGAGCATCCTGCTTACAGGGACCATGTGGCATCTTTGGCTGCTCCAGTGCATCTCGCAGTGTGGAGCAGATGCACTGAAAAGCATGTCAATGGAATGTGCTCTGTACACTGCACAGATCCTTTGTGGGATTGTCCTGCTCCCTTGCACTCTGGATTGGTGCATAGGAACAGAATTTATTGCTTGTAATGCCAAAGGAGGTAACCAATAATCAGTAAATTAGGTGCAGATGTGTATTTCAGTGGAAGTTCTTCCTCTTTTGCTTTATATACAAATGAATCCACGCCACGCTCCTCACCTGTGAGCTCTGACAAATTCTGCAGAGCAGAGAGGAAATCTGTTTCCTTGTGCTTGGACAGAATAACAGCTTTTGTTTCCTCCTCCACTACCAGAACTGAACTGTCCCAACCCAAATATTTCCAGCAGAATGATGTAGTGTCAGAAGAGACTTATAACCTGAGCTGTATGGCTGTGGCTCTCCTCTGACAGTGGTGTGCATGCCAAGTAATTTGTTCAAGTCAAGGGGTGTGATCTATATGCAAAGCCTAAAACTTCCTGCCTGAATGCACAAAACGCCTGAAGCTGGAGCCTTGCATTCTTCATTCAGCATTTTTCTAGAAAAAGAATTACCAGAGGGTAATTAAACACCATATTTCTGGATTATCTTTACTTAGCACAGCAGTAAGGCACAATACCTCCAGAGTTTTCCTTTGCTGTTCACTGGTTATGTCACAACCAATCTTTAATAGTTTTCAGATGGAGCAATTATCTCCTGTTCTAGTGATCCTCTGCTCCTAGTGCCTTGCCAATTAGATACAGCCTTTAGCCATGCTCACTAATTTTGTATGAAGTGAGCCTTAACTCGGAAATATTGGCTTTGATTTTCGACTAAAAATCATTGTCTACCAGAAATATGTCTCCAAGAAAACAATAATCTTTAATCTAATAATTCTCTTAATCTTTGGGAATCTGAAATCCTGGTGCAAACTGAATTTGAGTTCAGCTGATTTCCCTTCTCTTTGAATCCAGATTAATTTTGGATTTATGCCCACTTAAACACAAAGTATGTGTAACTGTCGCTGAGTTTGCAGCCTTAGGCAAATCTTCAGAAAAGGATTATTTGTTTTGCTTTCTGACCCTTGTCCTTTGCCCATGGAGTGTTTTCATAAGATGCAGACGGAGACTGTGTGATCTTCAGCTACATGAAATGAGTCTTGTGTGTTGACCATTAATTGACTCAAACTTTGAGCGCGTTTGGGAGCACTGAGTGTTTTCCCCTGGTCACTCTGAGGAGGAGGGTGATGCTGCATTTTCTGGGAGCACAGCGAGGCTGAGCCAGTAGCTGAGCAGCTGTGCTGTGATTTTTACTTACCATAGTTGTTTCTGCAATCGAACCAAAGCTGTTGATGAAAATGTTGCAGCTGACGTTCACTGGTGGGCCTGCATGACAAACACAGATTGGATCAGCAGTTCAGTGTGTGCTCGTGAAACAAAGGATTTCCACTCGGTGCAGTTAAAACCTGCTGTGGGAATGAGTGACTGAGGGGTAGCAGGGGAGTAAGGCCTGGCTCTGGTCTTGGTTTTGACACCAGACAGTGCTTGTGCTCTGCCTCTGTTCCCCTGTTTGGTAGAGTGTTTATAGATCTCTGCTGGGAACTGTTCAGATGAACAGGAGTAGACCAGAGGCAGCCAGGACAGTTTCTAGGTATCTTGACCTGGCTACATGGGTGCCAATCTCACCTTGAACGTGATAGCAAAGTATCCCAGAAAGGAGCTGAGAGACAATTGACTTTTATTTAGAGCTGTACTTATGAAATAAGTTCACTGTTCCTGAGCTAGGATGATGTGCTCCCATCAGAGCCAGAGCAGCAGAGTGAGCTGTAGGGATCAGGCTGGCTAAAGCAGCAAATACCCCACCTGCTGATGGTGGTGTTGGGGAGCTGGCACTGCCTGCTTGACCCTCTGCATCCTCAAACAGCAGGGAGGGACTGGCTGCTCAGCAGAGTAAATCCCAGCTTACAAATCCCAAAGACCTTTCAGTGTCCTGAGATCTCCTTTTCAGCTGTTTCAGTACCTGAGTTTCTTGTGTTGCTGTCGGTGTTTCCAAGCAGAATTGCCTGTAAGCCCCAAACCCCAGGGGATGATCCTGATTCAGTCTGTCAGGGCTCACAGCTGGCTAGGAGAATTCAGGGCTCTGCCAGCAGGAATTCTCTGGCTGTCCTGTTTGGGCAGAAGGTAATCCTGGTGTCTGGGCCATGCCTCTCCTGGGCTTGATTCGCTTTCAGACCAAAGCTTTGGTTGCCCTGCTCACACTGGAGAAGTTAAGGGGTCACTAAAGGAAAGGAGGGAGGGTTAAGGGATGAAAAGATTGTGGTTTGAGGGCATGGGGGTCAGTCTGTTCCTGTGGTACTGATTCCCAGAGTTGTGACTGGAAGGGTTTCACAACATTGCCTGCAAAATCTGAGGCAGAAATGCTGCATTTACACAGGGGGAGATGCTGAGAGCTGCAGCTCAGCACAAACCAAAACGCTGGGGAATGTTTTGGAACCAGGGCACACCTGGTGCCTGGCAAACCTGTGCCTTTCCCACACATAATGAGAAGGTTTTTTGCAGAGGGTTGGAGCAAAAGGGGCCTCTGCTCTGGGGGCTGCCAAAAGCTGCTGTGGGCACTGCCCAGGATGTGGTGGGGAGAGCAGCCCAGGCAGAGAGCAGAGACACTGCCCCAGGGACCAAGGTCCCCTTTCACACCGGAGTTAATCTCATATCATCCCTGTGACAGATGCTTCTGGGAAGATAATATCTGTGCAAGTAGAGAGTGTGGATTTTCAGATTATTCCCCCATTTTTTATGGAGTCAGGGATGGTGTCTGCATTTCAAACACTGCCTGGTGGCTCAGTCTGCTGGGGGAGTGATGTTCCTGCTAAGGTCACATCTGCAGTCTGGCAGTTGCTGCAGCATGAAATACTGGTGGGGAGGAATGGCTTTAACGAGAGCCTTGTGCCTCTAATCAGTGCAAACTTCCTCCTGTGTGGAAATTAATGGATTTTCCTGATTACTGAGGAACATTTGGAGCTTGGTTTTCTCCTCTTCATTTCCCTTTCCTCCTCTCCTACTTTGGCCTCCTCTGAGAGTTTGTGCCTGTCCCCTGCAGTGATGCTCTCTGCTGGGGTTTTCTTGGTGTGAGTCCCAGGCAATCTGAGCAGGCTGCTGTCTAACCAGCCCCCAGACAGCCACTGCCAGCTCAGCAGCATCTCACACTGCTCAGTCTGTGCAGCTTTCTCCACACTGTTAAACACTGGCATGGGTTGAGCTATCAGACACAAAAATGGCATCTTTTTTTTTTCCTGCTGCCTTCACCAACTCCTCTTATCCAGAAGTTTATCTATAAGCTGAAAGCACACAATTATCAATCTTTAGTGCTTGTTTCTTCTCTTCTGTTGAACTCAGGGGAATTGTTTTTCTGTTCTGGATCCGTTCATGAGCCACATAAAAGGTCCTGGAACATGTGATTCCCCTCCCAAGTGTAAGGAAAACTGAGCAGATCTCCTGGGTGGCTGCACCAGCTTGTGACTCTGACAGGTCTGGAATATTTTGGTCCCCCCATTCCTGACCCAGTGCTGACATGAATCTGAGTGTGGGGTGGATTTGTGAAGGTTCCTTGGGGCAGCCCAGCTCTTGTTGAGGCACTGAGCCCTTCTCAGTGTGTCTAAGGTGAGCCATGAGCTCCCTGCAGGATTCGGTGCTTTTTGGTATTTTTTAGCATGTGAGAGGCTCTAGAAAATTCGCTGTCTGCCACTGAAGTATTCCTCCTCTCTGCTGGGATGCAGCTGTGAAGGAATGGAGTTTTCCAGCAGCAGGGATAAGGGCACAGCCTGGGTGAGAGGTCTCCTGCCCAATGCCTGCCAGGTTCCTCCCTGTCCCTGCCCGAGCTCCTGACTTCATCCTCCAGCTTAAAACCCAAATACTTCTTTGTTCTCAGAATGTGAATTCACAGCTAAGTCCCAACTTTACAGCATTTATGGAAAAGCTGCAATCTTCTATTCATTAATCTTCCCTTCCCCAAAAATCAATCTGATATGGATCTTTAGTATTATTTTCATTTAGATCTAAGCAATTAAAATGTCCTTATGAGTTACTGCAGTTAATTTAAATTATGTGCTTTGAGAGCTACAACCCCAAGCTCTGTAAAACACCTCCAATGCTTCCCATGTAAATTGGAGCCTGATTTATGTGTGGAAGGCTAAGCCAGCAAAACTGCCCTGAGGGGAAGGTGTAGTTCATTGAAATAAAACTGAAATTAAATTATCTCAAATAAAAATGCAATACAGCTGCCTTCAGCAGGAAGTGAATGTATACATTTCATTAAATATTAAAGTTTAATTTGTGTGTGTGCATAATTTAGAGGTAGGCAGGTTAACAGGGTGGTATTTTAACTCCTTGTGATTTGGGTAAGAACAGCAGTGTCCTCTTGCTTGCTTGGTTACTGGGACACAGGCTTCCCACCTTTCTTTGAACTTAAAAGCCCAGCACAGAGTTTATTGTTCAAAGCTGGGTGCCAGGTGCTGTCACCAGTGATTAATGGGTCCTGGAGTCCTGTCAGCCCTGCCAGTGGCTCTGGGGGAGAGGGAACTGGTTGCAGGAAAGAAAAGAAGTGAACAAAAAGAGCTTTGGAGATGGCTGGGCAGTGGCTGAGAGGGGCAGGTCATGCTTTATCTGTGGGTGTGATTTGAGGCCAAAGAGCCTTGGGAAAGTGAGCTCAGTTAAAAAAGAAAACAAAAAAAAAGTCATAGAATGGTTTAAATTGGAGGGGTCCTGAAAGACTCTTTGGTTCAATCCTCTCTGCCATGTGCAGGGACATTTTCCATTAGACCAGGCTGAAAAAACCATCCAAAAACACCATGGCAAAACCCCACACCTCACTTGCTAGAAGAGGAGTTTTGAGGAGAAAAGAGGTTTCGTTGCCTCTGCCAGGGCCTGATTCAGTGCTGCTTGGCTGCCACGGAATATGGGCTAGACTGGAAAACTGGGTGGGAAAAACAGAGCAGTGCTGGGCTTAGAGCCCCTTTAGTGTGGGGGACAGGGATGGGTTCAGGCTGCCCTTGGCATCTTGTGAATTTCTTTGGAGCTGATGGGAGAGGCTGCTCTTGGCTGCAGTGGCTGTAAGGGGGAAACATTGCCTGCCCCTGGCAGGGCTCATGGGCAGTGACTTCAGGGGAAAGGCAGCTTGGGGATTTTATCTCACCCTCTAAAGGTGTTCAGGTCCCTGCCAATCACTGCTTGGTTTGACAGGATCCTCGAGCCCTGTATTGAAGCAGGGACTGGGGGGCCCTCTGTTTACAGCATGTGAAGTTCTTACAAGGTTGTTTCCACTCTGAGCAGACATTTGCTGATGTCTTTCCAGACATCTATAGGGATCCATGTGCCAAATATTGTTATGATACATACTTTGTAAGAACATAAATATTCGTATTTCATATTGCGTTAAGAAGATATTAATGAGGATTGTATGAACTTTTCAGTCCTGAAATGAAAAAAAACCCTCTTTTTTTGCATACCTTTAAAATTCGGTCTGATCCTGGCATCGTATCCTGAAGTTCGCCCCATCAACTTATCCAAGAAATCAGAAGGAGACATGGGTTTGGGGGCAGATCGAGCTGCTGCTTCAGCTTCCTTGGAGGCTGCCAGGCTGTGCAAGTAGAAATAAAGAGGAGGTTTCAGTGTGTATCCCCTGCTGGGGAGGGCTTGGGGTCCAGAAACAGAGCAGTCAGCATCTTATTCCTGCTGAGGCAGGATGGATACCCATGTGAATTCCTAATGAGGCTGGTCTCAGCTAATTTGTTTGCCCAGCCCAAACATCTCCAAATACAGAATCCCAGCTGCCACCAAAGTAGAAGAGAGATGATGAGCAGTGAAAATCCTTTTGTGAGTTTAGGTATAGCTCCTTGGTGTGCCACTAAATTACAAATGTGAACTCTGGCGCTGAGCTCCACAGGTAAAATACACTCTGAGATTAGCCTTGGGCAGCAATTACTGCTTAATTACAGGGCAAATAGCAAGGAGCATATTCAGTACTCTGACAGTATGATTTTCCAAAAGGCAGGTAGGATCAGAGACATCTGGAGTTTGAGGTTTAAATGAGCATCATGTGATGGTACAGCTTGTGCAGAGCCTTTGGGGCTGTAGGGGAGAGGGGTGATTCTCCTGATCAGTCCAACCCTTGCTATTGGTACCTGCAATGCAGGGTCTGAGCTCAACACAGAACTGGAGTGTCTGGAGTGTGATCCTGAAACTTTACTCATGATGGGTTGAAGACGAGAGGAAATGGAATCTTTCTGGGACCTGTATGGAATCCGGGCCAGAAAGAGTGAAACCACAAATTTACCTGTAGAAGACAAAAACCTGGGCCTGGCAATTCCCCTTCTGACTCGATGGGAGTCTGCAAGATGTGCAGGGTGATGATTTGGGCTTGTGAAGTCTGTTGCTGCCATCTACACTGCAGCAAGTGACCCTTGGTGTTAGGTGCTCATCCTCAGCTTTGCAGGAAGGTTTGACTTCCCAGACAGGAACAGACACTATTCAGTACCCTCCCTCTGGTTTCCACTTGAACACCAGTCTGTTTCCAGGCTGCAAGTGTTGAGGAAAATTGCCTAGATTATCCAAACAATCCCCCAAATCACCTCTGCAATGTGCTTAGGGTGAGCCTGTGGGTTCAGGTGCCTGGTGCTGGGTAAAGCCTGGGCAGCATTGCAGTGCAAATGTACAATGAGCCAAAGGAACCTGCTCAGGAGAAAGTGAGGCCATTGCTTCACACTCTGCAAAACTCCTGGTTTATTTTTTTTAAAATATAAAGGCTGTGTGGGAACAGTGAGGAGCCCCTGACAGAGCAGCAGGGAGGTCTAAGGATGTTTACAACAGGCACATGCCATTTGGCTACAGATGTCCTTACAAATGACACCAGAGTCCTCTAACAGCATGAGGACCTCACCCTGGGAAGCTTTGCAGTAGCCAGACCTGGGGGAGTAGTGCTGAGTACTGACACAAGATCTTTTGGGAAGAATTTGGGACTGTAACTCTGCATGGTATTGATGTGATCCCATCCCCAAAGATGAACTCTTCCAATACCAGCTTGAGCTGAAACCCCAGAGACATGTTATCTTGACAAAGCATTTGAAATACTTGATTCCTTAGAACTTTAAGAAATCACAGGGGATTGAGCAGTGCTTGGGTGCATAATTTCAAAATCAGGAATCTGGAAACCTGCATTGCATTGACTTTCTTTCCTGGTGTCAGCAGCGATGGCTTGCAGAGCCTTGGTTTTCAATCCTGCAAACTCACAACTGCAGTCTGGCTCCACTTGCAAGTTACAGCAGAACTCTCTTTGGATTTTTTTCTTTTTTGGATTTTTTTTTTCTTTGCTGGATTTTTAACTGTTAAAAATAGTTGAACTTGTAGTGAAGAGGGGAGATTAATTCCAGATCACTTCTAGTGAGAGCCTAAACCCAGGATTTTATTCACTCCTTTATGCACTCCCAGTCCACTCCCACACTGGACCATATCTGAACAGGCTGGTGCACTTCTTTCTCAGTGGTGACCTGACAAGGTGTGGATCTTGCTCTTGCTACAACCAAGTCCCTTTTCTTGTCTTGCCCCCATCTCTGCCCCAAGAAAATACACAAAGGAAAACCAAAGTGTTTCAGGGATAAATGGGGTTGTGGAATGGGTGATGGTTTTTAATTTAATTTGTTTTTAGAAGGAAAGCAACAGGGTGCAATTGATTTGCAAACGCAGAAGAAAGCTGGGAGTGGGAGGACAATCAATACTGGGCTTGACTACTGCATTCCAATGGAGTGTCTGCATGGCAATGAGTCCAGAGAAAAGATTTCAATTAAGCAGCAAATGACTTGGTAACCAAAGACTTCTGCCACTTCAGCAAGATGCCAGACAGTGCAATACACTGATTTCTTCTCATTAACTGTAGACTGGATGAAGTATATGGAAATGGAAAATGTGTGTGGGAGGGGAAAGGCAATACAAACCTAATAAGCATCTAATAATCTTTAAGTGGAAAAAGATAATTAGAAACTGCAATTCCCCTGGCATTTGTTTTAAAAAATGAGGTGGAAAAGCACAGAAATCGGTGCCCATCTTTCCCGTAAATTCAGTGTGAAAGCCTCTACTTGATATATTCACCCCACTTCCAACGAGTGAGTCTGTATTGCTTGGGTGCCATTTTCTGATCCTTTCTGCATCAAAGTTGCAAATAAATTAATTTCTTGGGTTCACTTCCTGCATGGAAATAAAATATTTGGATAACTGAAGCTCAGAAACCTCTGCCCTCTCACAGCCCCAGTGCCTTCTGCAGCTTCACGCCCGTGCCTGTGACCAGTCCCTGGGAGCATCCTGGAGGCTGTGCTGAAATCTTCTCACAAGGCTTCAGTGTCTTGATGCATGTTTTAAATCTGCCTGGCTGCTGTGTGGTGTTGATCTGGGCATGGTGAGTTCTGAGTTCCCTCCCATTTCTGTTTGGTTACTAGATGCTTTCCTAAATCTAGACTCCCCCTGGATTTAACGAGAAAAGACAAGAAAGCAGTGCATAGGGAGCAGCAAAGCCTTTCTAGAAGCAGGCAGCTGAGTCTACCCTCTATCTTAGAAATAATGGCAGAAAACACCACTGGGAGTTACAGAGAGGCTGATCCACCCCTCTGCTTTGAGGGGATGGATTCTGTCTAAGGGAGCCCCAAAATCTTCACTTTGGTTGTGACAGCTGAGCTTTGCAATGGCAGCTTAGCTCAGGCAGCACCCAAAAAATCTGCCAGCTTCATCTGTCTTCCAGGTCTGTCTAGACTAGTGCTTTATGTGCTACCTTGGGAGTTTTCTGGGACTTTCTTTATCCCTCAGTCCTTCCAGAACACCCTCAAAAGTCCCCCAGGACTGTTCGTCTCCTGGCTCAGCAGAGACGAGGAGAGAGAGATTGCCAAGTGATTTGAAAATTATTGGCAATGGAAGAGAATTGGAAATTTGGTGTGGGTAGTTGTGTTGCTCAGAAGATTTATTCTGTGAATAAACAAAGGGAGGCAAAGGCTGTAACAAACCCACTGAGGATGGAGTTTGCATTGGTGTAAGAGTTGTCTGAGCCGAGCATCTCGGTGCATTTTAATAGCAGTCAGACAGAGGCTTATCTTATTTATGCTGCTGTAATCCCTAGTGGATCTGGCTGAGAAAGTGCCATCAGGCAATCATCACAGCAGCTACAATGGGAAGGATCTCTTCAAAGGGTCGATGAACTAGCATAATCTTTTGTGATATTAATGCTGGTGTGTAAGCAGACACCAGCAAGCCCCCGGGAGGTCCAGCCCACGAGCAGGATGTGAAAGTGCTGGAGATGAGCAGCCCCAGCAGCTCAGGATTGCATCCCTTAAAACAGAACAGTCAAGCTTTGCAGGACATCTACTGCTGATTTTTCCCAGGCTATACAAGCACTGTTTACTCTGTATGCATCATTTTGTTTCAGCTAAACACATGATCTATTCTTATAAACAATTATTTGGTTTAGAAAGTGGCTTTTCTGCAGTCTGGATGTGTCTGTTCACTTGATTCCTGACTCCCCAGTTGGATGTTTTCTTGTATTCCTCCTCCCATTCTCCCATTTGCATGACTCTTGAGCAATATTTTCATACTTTCTTTTTTTTATTTTTTATTTTTTTTGGCTGTGGCCATGGTTGTCCATCTAATTAAGTCCAACATCACAAAATGCCCTGTTCTGGCTGAATGCTGATACTGAGGAATATATTTTTTTTTTTTTTTTTTTTTTTTTTTTTTTTTTTTTTTTTTTTTTTCTTTTCAAAGAGGAGTGATGAAGGAATTTAATTAGCACAGGGCCTCTATTCCCTTGTCAAATCATTTAATTGTTAATCATTAATTCTGAGTGTAAAAAAATGATGTCTGGCAGCAGAAACAAACTGTTGCAAAACAAGTGTTTGCAGAGGAACTATCTCTCTGCAAAGTGTGGAAGGCTCAGGTCCCTGTGAAGGTGAAGTGGTGTCACATCAGTGTCTCCAGAGAGGTGGGATCTCTGCAGGCTGGGGAGACACAAGATGCCTCACCCCTACCCTGGTTCTGTGCTGCTCAGCAAAGGTTTCTGAAGTGGTTTTTTTTGGTTTTTAAATTTTATTTTGAAATGCAGCAAGACAGAAAGCTTGGCAGGGATGTGTTTGGAACAGCGTTCAGGTGAGCTGCCTCACACATTTGTCCTTCAAATGTGACGTGTTCTTTAAGTAGATATCCCAGGGGAGAGAAATGTCCATCAGGCTGAGGTGTGCAGGATAACTGCTTGCCCCATTACCTTCAAAGCCAGGCTAGGGCTGTGCTGGGGCTGGGGGACGTGGGAGAATTCCTCAGCTTTGTTTTATTGACTCCAGCAGGCTCTGCCAGGTGCGGTGGCACAGGGAACATCAGCTAGCTGGGCACAGAAAAGCATCGTGCTGTCCATGATTAACAAGAGCAGCCCAGGGTAGCTCTCCTCTTCTTCTTCCTGAACCTTCTCCTGGGCACAGAGGCCCCTGGGCAGATCCTGGAGCTCAGCAGAACCCAGCCTGGATTCAGATGATGCTGGAGCTGCCTGTCTCTCTCTCTCCTCTGCAGCAGGAAGGACAGATTGTCCTTGCGAAAAGAAAAAGGGGCAGCCCTAAACTCTGAACCCAGGCATTTATTTCTGACTGCACACCAACATGTTATCTGGAGGGGAATGCTGCCAGACCCTTGCTGGGAAGGCTTGGCAGACACTGCAAGCAGACTTTTTATTTTAATGATTAGATTTACTATCAAAATTAATAGCACAATCAATATTGATATGCAATTCAATTAAATAGGATGAAACTCATTGCCTGCGTGTTTTTCTCCATCACCTTGTCTACATTTCTGGCCTGAAGCATTAGAGGTGGAAAGGAGATGGAATAGTAGAAGTGTGTGGGAGAAGAGAGCCCCAGTTCTGGATTTTTGGCCTGTCCTGGTGCTGAGCAGAAGGAGCTGTGAGTGTTACAGATGTGCTGGTTGCACAGTGGGGATCTCAATCCCTTGGTCGTGCTCAGCTGCCGGTGTGTTACAGCCCCTGGCACGTGGGTGTGGGGTGTACTCAGGGGGGAATTTTCTAGTTAAATCTCACAGGTGGGAAGGGAATTTGGACATGGCTGTTTCCTCAATTCAGCTGAGTGTTTATGCAGGAGAGGCAGGGAGCAGGCCTGAATACAGGAACAGGATAGGAAAGCAGATGTGTACAGTGAGACTGGAGAATACGGAAATTGAGAACGCGTGGAGAGGTTTCACTCTCAGAAAGAAATGGGCAATGAGCTCTTATTTGTCTCCATTAGTGGCAGGAGGATGGGGACAGGAAAGAAAGAGTAGGCTTGTTAAATGTTTCTGTCCTGGATGGTGGTGCTCTGTTGCTGTGAGCTCTTTAAACCAGTTCTAGCTCTTGCACCAGAAGTAGCTGCATTGCAGTAGTCACAGGATGTAATCAGTTAAAGTTTTAACCCAAAGGATCCCAAAACACTCTCAAAGGTCCTGCACAACCCGTGTTGTCACTAGTCCCTGTGGCTGTACAGGAGGAGAGGAGCTGGGAGGCACTTTTTCATGAACCTCAGGGAATTAACCCTCTGTGAACGTTCCTATCCAGGGAAAGCTGTAACAACTTTACTGGAGTGAGAAAAATCTCTTCAGACTGCAGCATTCTGGTGTCTCTGTGCTTCACTGCCACGTTCCTGCAGCCCATGGCTCCTATGCCATATGGCAAAACACTCTGTCCAGAGCTATAAACCATCCCAATTACACTGATTAACTCTATGGAAAGACACCAGCACTTGGAACATTTGCTGACGCTGCCTGGACAGAGCAGTAAGAAAATAAAAAATGACTAGACAATTGGCTGGGGGGAGGAGAAATCTGCATGTTTTATATAGTTGGGAATAGCACAGGGAGACCAATAAATTGTATGGGAATAATGCTCAGTTTTGTGCTGGGTCTCTGCTCCTCACAAGGATTGTTGCTGTGTGGTCACTCTTGCTTATCACATACTAAAAAGTGTTAAATTAGTTTTTGAGCCACAGGCATTATCTCTAGTGACTTTCTCAACTATTCCCTCTTCCATAAGCATCTACAGCTCTTGGAGCCCATGCAGTGACTTTCTGGAGAAGTATGATCCTAAGCCTCTGAGACAGGTTTGAAAACATTTCAAACAACAGAGAAGCACAAGTCAAAGCTCAGGTTCTAAGCACTTGTGAGATAAACCAGCAAACACCAGCATTGACTCTTACCTGTGCCTATACTGTGAGGCTTGCAAAATAAATAAAGTTATAATTGCTTTTTGTTTTTTGTTGAAAAACAAAGGGGAAAACATCTCTGCAAAGACAAAAGTATGCGTCTGTAGCTTCACACACCCACCCACTGAATATTCCTTTTAAAGTCAGGAGGGCTAGTCAGATATTCAAAGTCGTGCATAAACAGCCCTCCTGAAGGCAGTAAATAAAGGGGGAAAATGTCTTAACAAGATGAAACTTCATAATCTAGGTAAGAATATTCTCTTTGCTGATGTGCTCCTGATTTGGTGTTTGGATGGAGAGCTGCAATGGGAACCTCAATTGACGTCAGAGGGTTTTAGATCACAGACCAGACAAGTGTCAGAGAATTACGAGAAATCGTGGATGCTCTTCTATCTATAGCTCTGCAGTCGTGCTCTCAGGCGCGTTTTCAGCAGTTCAAATAGCTCGCTACGGCAGCTTTTTAAAAATTAGTCTAAGTTTAAGGATTTATGCTGCTCGTTAAGATGGGTAAGGATATTGTAACTTCTCTTGCTAAATCAGAAGTGGTATGGATAGAATTCTTTTAAGAGATATGATATGTAGTGCAGAGTGATGGTGGATTTTATCTTCTGAAATGGAACTTTTTGCTGCAGACCCTTTGAAGAGGTCTCCTGAGCTAACCTGGGTAACCTACCTACAAAACTCTGGGTCTTGTGGTAAAACTGGGGCTCTCTGATGAATTTTGTGCTGTGTAGAATGAATTGTGTGATGAGAGTGCTCACGTTGATATTTTCTGATGGAATTGGTCATTGCCATTGCAGCATAAACATCCTGCTAGACTTCTGTGCCACCTGTGATTCCTGGTGTAATTCATCAGTTTATTCATGAGCAATAATGAAATTTAACTTCTGGGATGAATGGCTAAGCCCTGGGTCCCCTGCCCAGGAGGGATTTTCTCCTCCTCACTCCAGGTGCCCTCTGACTTTGTGTTGTTGGAGAACTGAAGAAACCAAACTCCATCTTTTCAGCCCTGGTGCAGGGAGAGCGAGTTGTGTTTGATGAGGCTGCTGCTTTGTCAACCACACTGCTGGGAGATGATCTCAAAGTGCACAGCTCTGTGTCAGGGTGTGATGGATGGGGCTGGAAGCTGGACAATTCTTGCAATTCCCAGGCCCACAGGGTGGCAGGAGAGGTGGGCTACACACATTTTGTGCTGTAAATGAGATCTTGGGATACCTGGTGCAGGAAAGAATTCTGTTTTGCGTGTGGGTGTGCCAGCAACTATTGTCCTGGTTAGTAGTGCTTCCAGAGGGTGAAAACACTGGGAGCAAACAGAGACAGGATTGTAAACATACCCCTCAGAAAGTCACTTTTTTGTCTACAAGCCTGTCTTTACATTCTTATAAGGAAAGGTTCCCTCACCCAGGAAGCCAGAGGTTCTCCACTCCTCACAGGTAATACCTGGGGTGAACATATCCTGCTGTAATGGGGCTGAACCAACATTGCACATCTGGAGCTAAGGTTTTTTAAGGGTGCTGGTAACAGCTGGCCCTTGGAAGCTTTCAGGTTTTGTAACTCCCTCATAAAAGCGGGGAGAAGGGTTTATACAATGCATCTTTTTACTGGCATCAGCTGAAATAAAAAAATGAAAACAAAATTGAAAGAAATGTAGTAGAGGTGAGCAAACCATGATTTTGTTTGGATTTCCTGCAGGATTCCTGGCTCAGCTGTGTTTTGCTGCCGAGCCAGACGCGTGGAGTGGCGCGATCCAGCCCCGATCCCACTCGTGCT
This sequence comes from Parus major, assembly GCF_001522545.3. Lineage (NCBI taxonomy): Eukaryota > Metazoa > Chordata > Aves > Passeriformes > Paridae > Parus > Parus major. Next base: position 6,051,546 of record NC_031782.1, on the reverse strand, counting down.
GCTGTTTAATTGATTTGTGTGTTTGCTCCGGCCCTGCCGGGGCTGGGGGATGAGATTTGCATTCTGGGCGAGGGGAGCTGCTGCTGGCAGCCCTGCTCAGAAAGCAGCCCGGGGATGATTGATGGCACTGCAAGCCCTGCTGTTCCAGCCATGCGACACTCCTGGGCTTGGCAGCCCCCCGGTGCTCTGTTCCCTCTTCACCCACCCCACATGAGGCACTGACAGACACCAGAGGGTTCCCTGCCTGTCTGCTAATGCACTTGGGTGCTTTGTCTTTTTTTCCTACCCCCTTATTTTTTTTTTTTCTAGCAGGCTGTGAGCCTCAATGGAAGAGTGAAGAGGGAGAAATCAAAAGGAAAGCAGGGGTGTTAAAGTGTTTTCTTTTGATCTGCCCTCCCTCTCAAAATCTAAATTTTGTGGGGCTTGGTGAATAAAGATTTCTCCTGCTCTTCTTGCTGGCACTTAGAGCCAGCAGAGATGTATTTGCAGGATGCCAGCAGTGCCCATGTACCAGCCAGATGTGGTGCAGTCCCCAAATCAGCATCGGTGCATTGTGTGGATGGACTAATTGTCTGCATGATGGGAGAAGCTCAGCTCCTGTGAGCACTGGGTGCATCTGCCTCCATCTATTTCTGTTCTCTGCAGGCCCCCTCTGGGCTTTGGCCTTGCTGAGGGGAGGACAAATGCTCTATTTCTGGATTTTTTTTCAGTTTTTGTGCATCAGAGAGATTTAAGAGCAGCTTGGAGGTGTGCATGTGATCGATAGCACCAGATCAGCTGGGCTGTATCAGCACTTTCCCAAGAGGGGAAGGGAACTGCAACATTTTGCACCAATCCTGGCTAAGAAATCCCAGTGCAAGCCTCCTCCTCTGGAGGGAAATGGTTTCTGTTCTGTCTGCCTTTGTAAGCACAAATGTAAATTGCTTGGGTACTCTGGGGGAAGGGTGAGAGAAAAGAAATTGGTGAATTTTTTTGTCTCTTCAAAGGGTACTGACCTGTTGAATTAGCAATATTTTATTATGCTGGGTGCAATGCAAAAGTTGCTCTTTCCTGGGCTGAACAAGTAGGTCTGGAAGTCAGCAGCCAGTGTGGTGTTGAGTTTTCTGGTCAGGGCTGCTAATGATCCTTCCAGTGCATTGCAGGAGGAATCCCTGCTTCTCTCACCCCTTCCTTTTTGCTCCATGTATCCCAAGCTGATGTTGGGTTTTGTTGTGTTGATGGTTTGGGTTTTGTCACTTTGTTGGATTTTTTGATTTTTTTTCTCCAAACTAAAATTATCAAAAGTTTTTGGAATTAATTTCTTTGTCCATCAAAAAATTGAATCAAACTGTGGTGGGGAGGGTGTGCTGCAATGACATTTTTAGCTTTTGAAAGCTCATGATGAATGGTTTCTCTTGGAAGGTGTGAGGTGCACAAGTGTAACCATAGTTCATAAAAAAAACAATGATTTGTGCTCTTGCTGATAGATAAAGGTCAGTAGAAACATGCCAGGTAATGAGAGCAAAAGGGTAATTTACTGGAAATAGTGAAACCCTGATTTAATGTGCCACAACAGGGAGAGCTGATGCAGGCAAATGAACCAGATGGAAGTCATAATTTATAAACAGCCTATCTGTTGTCTTAACACTGATCACTTTGGGATCTCAGAAAAGCTCCAGGTTATAGAAAATAAGCAAGTGAGAATAGGTGATGCGATTTGACATAATTAAATGTTGTGAGTTTGTGTGATTTTTAAAGCATAATTTATTTTTTTAACACCCTTGTCTTTCATCAGTACCTAAATAGCAATTATATTCATTAGGTGGTCTGACATCTTGTTCTTGACACTGGAATTTGGAGAGTCCTTTTAACCTGCATGCTGGGATGAAATGAGTCTGTCTGCTGGTTTCCTATTGCAGATGAATGATTGCTGCTCAGTGCTGGGATAATAAAGTAATTTAATTTTGGACATTGATTAACTTCTTAATTCAGACTTTGGGATCCTTTTCTATCCAGGTCAGTTCATGAGGGTTTGGTGAGATTAATTTCTTAAGCTCACAAGGGATGCTCTTGCCCAGGACCAGGGGGAGCTGCCCTGTGCTGTTGCTTACGAGAACTTTCCTTTCTGGCTGGAATCACTTGGTCAGCAGCAGAGTGAACTTCCTGAGCCTTCTCCTGTGCTGTTAAATCTGGGACACTCTGAGTCAGAGGGCTTGCCTCATACCTAAGGGTCTGCAACACCTTTTATGGGAGAAGGAGAATAAGAATTCCCACGCCTAAATTCTTGTTTTTGAGGGAAGTCTCTGTAGTGCCTTTGCATGTAAGGGCAGAGTCTGAGCATTCTCTCCACATCTCAGTCTCTTTTCAGAAGCAGCTCCTCTCAGGTATTTGAACAGTAAATTTTTGTTCTGCCAGTGGGACTTGCTGCAGTGTGGGGTAAAGTTCAGAGCAAGCCAAGGTGGACAGCCAGTCTGTTACCTAAGTGACAGCACCAGTGCCTCAGAGACCAAGGGTATTTTATTAGTCCATGTGAGAAACTGCAACATTCATTGCAATGACTTTGATAAGAAAATTGGTTATTTAGGGTTTTCCTACTCTTTGTACCCGATCTAAGGTGGGGGGGGAAAGAATGTTGTTTTTTTCCCAGACATTTGTGGAGCCTGTCTTTTGCTCTGAACCAGCCACAGAGCAGGTCTGGAGTCGTTTAAGACAGCAGTTTGTCTAAGAAGAAGGTTAAGACTAGGCTGTTATAAAATTTTTTGTGTAGGTTATGTTGATTTGTCTTAAATGCATCCATCAGGATGGATGGATCAAAGTTCCTGCAGAAGGCAGGGTCCCAGACATTTTGTGCTTTTACTGCAGTGACACCAAATTAATCTTTCTTTACAGAATGATTTATAAGGGTTTCTAGAATTGTCTACATCGTCACATTTTCAAACCTTGTCTCTGTAACCCTTTTAGCAGGGTCTCTAATGGGGTTATTGTAGGTTGCAGACCAAAGCAGCTAAAGAGCATCCTTAGAACCATCTGGTCCAAGACTTTGCTAAATCATTTTTATTTCATGGAGATGAGGGACTCTGCACAGGCACAACAGGTCATAAGGCACAACTTCTAGTAGATTTTAGTTAGCACAGTTAGGAAAACATTCTGTGAGGATTGAAAATATCTGCTGCATCGTTTATCTTGTGGCTCTGGAAGTCTCTGGTTAGGGCTTCAGTCTGTAATGTGACCCCTCCCTGCAGAGCTATGGCAGCAGCCTTAGAGAGCACCTAGAGCCTTAGGTGCAGGTTATTCTTCTCATTCTTCCCCTGCCTTTTCTCTTGTGGTATTCTCAAGGAGATGAAATCAGCAGCTCTACAATCCATCCCCTTTACCTGCTGAGACTGTTTTAGGAGAAGGTTTGTTTATGGTTTTGTTTTTGTTTTTTTCCTCCCCACAAAGCTGAGGCTTCATGTTCACGGTGGCACCTTCTTGCTGTTTTAAAAACTGGCAAAGAAGAGCTCTGTTACTGTCAGGAGGGAATATAAACACGCCAGTTGGAGCAATCCAATAGGGACTGAGGCTGGCAGTAACTTTTTGCCTGTGACTCACTTGGAGCAGTTGCCTTGAATCACTCCTGCTAGCTGACAGACTGCTGTTCAGAAGGGGCCAACCCTCATCTTGAGTCATGAAGGTCGAGCTGCTGATTCCTGACATTAGGACCAAAATCAGGCCCAGAGATTTTCAAAGCCTCACAGGGCAGGGTCCATTTGGGTAAGGTGTCAGTTCTAGGGCATCGTTGCTCTCCTAATTTGACAAGGTGCAATCCTACCTTCAGCTTATGCAGTGGTGTTTCTGGACCATAACAGCTATTAAAATTTAATGGTACCATGGAAAGTCCAGGCAAGATCATCACAGGATAATGGAGCATTTTGTTCTGCATGAGGGAATTCACAAGTGAACACTCATGCTGTGTAGTTAGACTTTGGGAGAATGATTGATTGTAAATGTCTCCACAGATATAAGCAGGACATCTGGAAAACTCCGTGTCCAATATTGCCCCAAACAATCCAATTTATTTTAAAGAGCTGGCATTTTGCTTTACCTAGATACCTGTAAGGACAGCTTGGTCAGACAAGCTGTCTTCATCTCCCCTCCCAAGCCAGTTCCCATCCCTGCCCAGGTTCCCAGTAAAAGCCTGAGTCACAGCTAAGTGACTGCAGTCTGAGGAGGCAGGTAGCTGGATGGGAAGTGCTCTTCCATAAACAAAGGCACATCAGAATAAGCCACATATCACAAATTCCTTCTAAAACACCCCAACTGGAACAGAAACAAATATTATATTGGCAATACCATAATGTTTGCATTCACACACCAGCTGTTACTCTTTCCCATGGGGTCTTGTTTTTTAAAAGGCTGGTGGAGGACATTTTTGTTAAGCAGAAAATCTAGCCTTATTTTTTATATTGGCTGTATATAATTTTCCTTGGAACGTTAGATTTTCTTCTTCTTCTTCTTCCTTTTTAATATTTGTGTGGTATATGTGCTAGCATATAATTGATTCTCTTTCCAGAGTATTTTTGACGGGCTCACAATAAAGCACGGTGCACTTTGTAATTTAAAGCAATGCATACTTCTCTAATGAATTATTGGATTATCAGCTTTGGGTTTGTTAAACATCATGTATGACTGAGTGCAGGAGTAATTGGCATACTAAATTTATGAATGACTGTTAATTAATAAACTTCTCTTACTGAAACAGAAATAGCAAAGCTATTCCTGGACTAGAAAGGCTGGTAGATTTTTGGCCTGTAATAAATTGAACACATAACACAAAGCAGAAGAGAAAAAAAGAAAAACATTGCATAGAGTCAGTTCTGAGCAGGAATTACTTGACAGTTCTTTGTATTTTTTTTGGTTTTTTTTAAAAAAATGTATTTCAAAAATGATTGCAGTATATAAACCAATTTGATTTCATCCTTTCCCTGTAATTAAATTAAAGCATTTTCAAATATTCTTAAATGTTGATTTTGGGGAAATTAAAGTTCCAGAAATACCTTTTGGATGCACTATGATGTAATACCATGTGTGTCTGTGTAAAATTTGTAACATTACAAAGCTTTGCATTAGAATCTGAAGTGACTGGTTTGAATGCCCTTGAGTGATTGATGTGCTGGGAACCTGTCAGTGCTCACACGTGTGGTGTGCAGCACAAGTGTGAGCAGGCTCTGCAGGACGAGTGTGCATTAATTTCACTGTGCTGGCATTTCAGAGGAGACCCAGGCAGAGGTTTCAGTACCAGGGACGTAGCAAATGCAAGCTTGGAAATACTTTTCTTGCTCAGTTGTGTGATTTTCCTTTTGCTTTCTGGTGTTTGTGTTGTTTTGTTTGTTTTTTTAACCCAATGTTTTCCCCACTGTTGAACTAAGAGTTTATTGCACATCCATTTGCTCCCTCTCAGCCCATCCCACTGTGTCCTGCAGGGCTGCAATACACTTGTGACTAAGATGAGAAAGGATGGCTCTGAAGTCTTGGTTGTTGGGCACTGCTTCTCAGAGATTGGTGATTTTAATTGTTTCTAGAACTCTTGTTTTACCTAACATAAACATTTACTGCTTTGAGTTCATGAGACAATCTCACTGTCTCTGAATTTCTGTGGAATTACAGGAAAAAGTGGGGATATTCCTCTTTTTTATACCTAGAAAGACTTTTGCGTTCAAAAGGAAAGAGAATGCTAGCTCAAAGTCTGGCCAGTACTGGCAGGTCTGCTACTGTGATTCATAAAACAATAAGTATTATGCCACCGATTTTATGCAAATAATGTCTGTGTTTTCATATTAAGATACAAGATGAGACTTCGCAAAACACAGAATTAAGAGCCACGCAACTGAACTGAGGGCTGAGACTGACGAGCAAGTTCAGGTCATGAAACAGGGTTTTTTTCCTCCAATTGCCTAAATCTGGTGTCTCTCACTTGCTACAGCAGGGAGCTGAAATATAGAAGCTTTTACCATCCCATTTTTCTGTCCATTTAATAAAAGCACTGCAAGATAGACGGACAAGGAGCAATTCTTTAAGACTAAAGCTCTTCCTTCTATCTTAGCCTTAAGGAGACACTGAGCACATCTAAAGCAGTCAAAATACAGCTGGGTGACAATGGCCACAATTGGAAACACCTCCCCCATCCCCTTTGGCTTTCATTTAGATTCTGCAAAGAAAGAATATTCAAAACAACATGAAAGGGAGGAAAAATAAAAAGTTGGGAAGGAAGGAGATAATTCTCTGCTTTCGGTGATTTTAAACACAGCCAGCTCAGGCTAGAGGGTGAGTCCTCAGAGGCAGGCAGTGCGAGCATCCCACGGAACTCACCTGCAATCTGAGGATGGGGAGGGGGCGAGGTGGGAATATTTACCCGGGTAAATTCAAGTGCAGCATTGCCAGCCGCCGCTAGCTGTCACTTTGCAAGCAGCCGGGCTCGGTGTTTTCAGCACTGCGGTTAGCGAGATTGCGGTGCTAATTAAACGTCCCGAGCCCGGGGCTGTGCGAGAGCGAGCCCGGGGCACGGAGGGGAGGCTCGGGGCAGGGTCCCGCCGCCGTGCCCTGGGGCTGTGCCCCGAGCCGGGCCGGGCACGGCGCTCCTCGCGGAAAGCCGAGCCTTACCTGAAGAAAACGATCGTCTCCCACACGTAGACTCCGAGCGCGTTGACGTTGCACATTTTTCCAGCTCTCGCTGTTGTTTGCGAGGTTTTTTTTGTACTCCGTGAGGGGTGGGCCGCTGGTGTTGGCCAATAAAGTAAGCGGGCACTTGGGGAGAAGCGGTGGGGAGAGCGCGGCGGGCCCGGCTCGGCGGCGCGGGCAGCGGCGGGCGGGAGCCGCGCTCAGAGCCCCCTCAGCACCGCGGGCAGCGCCGCTCCGCCGCCGCCTGGGCTCGGCCCTGCTCCGCCGGGGCCCGCCACCGCCACTGCAGCGCTGCTCGGGGCCGGGGCTGCCCTCACGGAACCCTCCCTTCAGCGCGGTGTCGCTCCGGACATCAGGCTGGCGACAGGGGCGGACGCAGCGGGTGTAGGTTTGCCATCAGGGTGCTGGCGGAGAGCTGGGAGGGGTGGGGGGGGACGACGACCCTCAACAAGGACCCGGGGTTTAATCTCCGCTGCCGGCCGGGGTGTCTTCCTTAATTACATCCACGGGAATTTGTCAGTGCGGAGCCGTGCTGCAGTCCCGCTCGTGTCGCTTTCCTGCCCGCCGTTTGGCTGCTGTTGATTCCTGCTTCCTGGGCTATTTTCCTCCCGAATAAGTTATTGCTGCTGTAGGGAAGGTGTCCCATTGCTCAGGGCTAGAGCGGAGGGGAGCGAAGGGGAAGTTTCTTGGGAAGCACTTCCATTGTGCTCGGAAAGAAAGTGGCTCAGTGTCCTCCTAATGCATCTCATCTCCCCTCTGCCCTCTCTCCCCTGCTAGGACCCGCCAGATCTTGGGAGTTTCTTGCTGCATTAATTTACTAAACTAAGGAAAAAAA
>NC_031782.1:5998352-6044055 GCF_001522545.3 Parus major | reverse complement strand
AAAAAAAAAAAAAAGACAGAAAAGGAGGGAAAAAAAGGAGGGGGAGGTGGAGAGAGGGAAGGCAGAGGGGAGGGGGTAACTCAGCCTCTCCACCATCCCAAGGCCCTCCTCTTAGCTGTGCTCATTGGTCTCGGGGCTGAAAAAACTACTGTAGGACGTGGTTGGATAAACGCATGTTGTTCAGCAGAGGCCGTTAACCTTTAAAGCGCTGATACGTTTTGGTTTATTTCGATTTTTTTAACCCGAATTGCTGTCTTTTTAAGAAGTCTCTGAAATCGTCTCCCTTGACAGGGCAAGCGAAACGTGCCTTAAATCTCCATCTCGTGGAATACCTGCTTGGCTGGCAGCTGGTATGGGCTGCTGTTGGCTTTTAAGGAACATCTCTGTGTTGTGTTTCTTTTGTTGTTTAGCTTTGATTTATTATTTTTTTTTTCTTTTTCCCTTTGTTTTGTTTGATTGGGTTGTTTTTGGTTTTTTTTTGGTCTTTTGCATTTGGTTTTTCAAAGAGCTTTGGCAAACACCAGAGCCATCAAGGCCAGGGCAGGTAAGGAGCATTCAGTAGTTTCTTATCCCAGCTCCAGCTGTGCTCACAGGGCGCTGAGCTGGGGGTCGGGGCGGGGAGGATTGGGCTCCTTGGTCACTTTGTCAGTGTCACTCTGCTCGGCTTCTCATCAACTTCTGAGAATTGAAAAACTTAGTTCTCTTGAATAATCCCGGATTTTTATTTTTTCTCTCTATTTTCCCTCTCTAATGGGATTATTATTCTTTAAGTTCTGTTTTGTTTACTTGTCCTGTGCTGTGCAAAACTGCCCACGGCAAAGATTTGCTTTTAACCCCTGTTTAACTGCCTTTAATCTGTTCAAGGACTCTTCCTATCTCAGGGTGAAGGATGGAGGAGGACTGCTTTTTCCAACACTATTGTAGCCCCTCTAGGCTAGGAAATAACGAAGTTTTTCTTCTCCCTTTGCATCTCAAAGGATCTTACTGCCACACTAAAATTCACCTGATGTTTTTGATCTCCTTTTTTGTTTGTTTGTTTGTTTGGTTTGTTTTGTTTTAAAGCAGTCTGTTTGTGTAGTGAAGCAGACAGAAATATCCTTTGGGTCACCATTCAAAAGAAAAGAAAGACCTCCTTGGCTTCTAGCCACTGGTACAGTGGGAATTTAATCGGATTTACTCCAGCTCCTGGGTCTCGGTGTCTGGATAGATTAATAACAGGCTCTGATTTCACCTCATGGAGATTCCTGGGGACGTGATTCCATGCAGCATCTCCTGCCTGCTGCTTGCTGGCTCCTTGCTGTCCCTTCTCTCCTGCCGTTTATCCCCACATGGATGAGCCTCTGGCACTGTGCTTTTCCAGCCCTCTGTGTGCTGACAGACCAGAGGAGGAGCTCCAGACCGAGAGTGTTAACAGGACCCACACAGCAGGAAAGAAATGGTCTTTCCCTGTTGTTTTTTTTTTTTTTACTGGGAAGCAGTATGAAGAGCAGGAAGCAGAATCATCTCTTGGCATCTGTGGGTTAATTGTAGAGGCTGTCAGCCTTCTTTTTCCCTTAGAAATGGAAATGGGCTCTGTAGGAGATATGAATGTCTCATGTGATATTTCCCTTGCTTGCAAGTTTGATCTTTATACCAAAGGTATCTGGGCTTGTCTCTTGTCCCCACTTGCTGTTGTTCCACTCTCTTGGGTCAGGGGAGCAGGGGGCTGTGCTTAAGATCAAAAAAGCAGATAAATCTGTGTGTATACAGGATAAAGAGTCTTCTTGGCTGTTACTGTTGAAGGGTCTCAAAACTGCTTTTCCCAGGGGAAGAACTTCCCTGCTTTGCTGTCATCTCTTGGTGGTGATGGTGACCAGGGGGCCCAGGGACTCTTCTGCTGATATTCAAGTATTTCTCCCTTCTGGAGAGGAACAGGACCATTATTTGCTTTGACATTTGGAGAAATGGATGAAAAACCAGCTTCCAACAGAGATATGGAGAAGATCTAGGTGTTGAATCTACTCCATTAGACCAGGGAGTAAAAACAAAATAAATGTGAATTTAAGGGATATGAATTTTGCATGTCTCATAAGGATGACTCCAAAGGTACCCACACATTCTGCTTTACATTTGTGCTGTACTATCTCACTCTTAATTGCTTGCCTTGGTACAGTGCCCTGTACTGTGCTATGTGAACATATCAGGCCTTGGTCAGGATGATTTCAGGTCCTTGGAATTCACATCCTCTGATTTAACACCGGTGATTCCAGAAACAGCCTCACTGACACCCATCTGTCGTTTCTGTGTTCTGTAGTTCCTGATGTTCTTTCATCTGCAGATCTATGTGATGAAGTTTCCCACATTTGTTCTGTACCATGCCAGATATTTAGATTTTCTTCTGTTCTTCAAGAAGTTAAGGGCAGATAAACTGGAAATAGGTCTGGAGACGGAATAATGGCTGGAATAATTTTATCATTGTTACTTTAAGCCATCCTTGTCATCAGGTACTTCTCTCCCTGGGTCTGTCCTGGCTTCCTCTTGGATCAGGTTTTAGATTTTTCCTTGGTTTTTCTGCAGCGGTTTGTGATTTATTTTTTTAGGGGAAAAGTTCACTTGCCAGGTCTGCTGCTTTTCAAGAAGAGTCCAAATGGTTTTGAAAGGCATTTGTCTTTCTCTGGTGGCACTTGTACAAATTACAAAGTTGAAGATAACTTATCATTATGTCAAATGAGGCTTTTGATAGTTGATAGATTTGCTTAAAGACAAGGAGAGCACAGAAGACTTTGGAAATCCATCTGTTATGAGGGGACCATGCATTCTATGCTGAGAATTAACCTAAAGATTCATTCACAACTGCAAGTTGATTTAATTCCTGATCTGTTTTCCATCTCTGGATTTTATAGCAGGTAGAGTCAGTTTATTCTGCTTGCTTTTTACAATTCAAAATCTGATAATAAATTCAATAATGGTGATAAATTCCTTCAAGTTGACCATGCACTGCCTTCCTTCCCCAGATAAATGACAGGATTTTTGGTGAAGAGGTGGCCAATACAGCAGTAAAGTACACTCAGCATTGTCTTGGGAATACTAAATCCATTATTGTCAGTTTGTTCTTTGGAGAATGGCTAATGAGGAAACAGTGCCCCAAGAACTTGGATTGTGCTTCCCAAGGCAGAGATTCAAATTGCTACAGCAGCACTACTTGCCTTTTTGACACTGAACAAATGAAAAACAAATTTTAAATTAGAGTTAAGTTCACAGAATTTTACAGAGGTTCTATAAAGTAATTTCCTATTCAGCTAATTTCCATGTCGAGTAAGCTATTTCTATGCAAGATGGTTCAAGTAAATACAATTTTCTTAGAAGCTTGAGAACCTGGGATTCTTTTTTTTTTTAAGAAAGTAGTTGCTGGTAAAATAACACCATAAAGTGTTTCTGCAATAATTTATAATTTATAAAGTGCATCTTTACTTAAAAGATGTACAGATGGAAAGAATTTACTAGAACTAATGTAAAGGTCCATCTTCCACTACTTTTGGAAGTATTCATAGTCTAAAAATATTCTTAGAATTGAACACTGATGAAAAGTTTGATAAATTCTCTTTTGATATGCATTGGCTATTTGGAAAACAATCGCTGGTGTCTTGCATGGGAAATTCAGCAGCCCAAGAGCAGAAGGCTACAAGGGATGGGGGTGAGGGATTTGTGGTATAGGTAATTGATATTTTTGACTGAAATTCACAACAAATATCTGTGTTTCACAGCCTGTTACCCCACATGTGTTTGAAATTACAGATCTAACTATATTTGAGGTCCAGCCCTACAACTTCCTCTGCAGACAGAGCAGTTCCATGGATTATCCTTGACCTTCCCACTCCTGGGCAATTTATTTCTTGACGAGTAGGAGCTGATTTCTCATCGTTGGAAACCTGGGCCCCATGAGCCTGGTGATATCCAACCTGTGATCACAGACCCTCTGGAAGGGCTGTGCAGTCCTGGGCTAGGATGATTTCATGACACACTAGAAGTTTGCAGGAGGCCAAGCAAAGATCTCGCTTGAGTCCAACATGATTTAAATGTGTTTGTCCTCCCATGTCCAGGTTAAGGCAGTAATCCCTGAGGAAGAGGAATTAAAACAGAATGGATGGTTGTTTCCCCCTAGGAGTGCTGAGTTATTAATAAATTTCCACGTCTCATATGTCAAATAATGACACTTGAGCTGTGAGTAGTCTTGCTGAGGCTTGTCACGGTTACAATTTATGTAGTGTCTTGCAGTAAGAAAGCAGCAAGGATCTCGTAGCCCTACAAAAATCACACTAGAATTACAGTGCAATCCTAAAATAAAATTACATTCCCACTAGAAGCTTGCAGGATTTAGGTTAATTGTTTCTGGCCTGCTCAGAACAATTACCAGGCTATGCCTGAAAAATCCAGAAGTACTATTTCTTTCAAAAATCTTGACCAATAAAACTTTTTTTGGTTACATTACGCTGTGAATGGAAAAGAAGCCAAAGCTACTTTTACAGCCAGTCTTGTCAGAACTTGTTGGGTGTTGAGCATACAACATATGAAATACTCTTTTAGCTTTTAGTGTTGTGAAGCCCGTTGCTCCTGCCTTAGCTGCCCTTAAGTGCTGCGGGAAATGGAACTTTCTACCCTTTATCTTGCTTTTAAATGAAAGAAACCCTGTATTTATTTTGATATGAGCAGGCAGCAGCTTTTGCAGAGGTATAGAAGGATGCAGAGCAGAGCTAGATCTATGCACATTGCCCTCTTTATTCCTATTGTCTTGGAATAAAAACAAACAAAACAATAATCACTCACAAAAATCCCACACCTCTCAAAAAAAAAAAATTAAAAAGCCACAACTCAAGAAGATACAGGAGGATAAAAAGTGGAACCTTTTAGAGGAAAAGTTTGACTGCAACAGACTTGGAAAGGAAACTGAGAAACAAGCAGTGATGCTGAAGTGGCCCCTCAGTGTCCAAATGCTTAGACACAGGAGCATCCTCTTACATGCCCCAATTCACTCACAGGACCAAGCAGCAAAATTTATCTTCTGGAGTGAAAGAAATAATCTGCATTTTATTATAATTTTTTTTCAGCTTTTGGCAATATAAATATTGCATGTCAGAAATATAAAGAATAAGAAGAATCCTTGTGAGATCCCTCCTCTATTAAACATTGCAAAGAGATTGATCCTCCCTCTGTTTTAACGAAGCTTTGAGGGAGAGGAATGGAACCGCTCTTGTTCAGGATCTCAGTTGCTGAAAGTGTTGATGGTAGGCTGGGGTTTACATTCAGTTAACAAAAGAAAGGGCTTTTCACCCTTCTGAGGTGCCTCCAGGCTCGACTGCACTGCTGAGGTGTCCTGTCAGTGGGGATTTCCCTCTGGTAGAATGTAATTCTTCCTTCAGTATCACAGAATATCACAAACCCTCTTGATTTGTCCAAATTAGTTATTTTGCTGTGTTATTTTGAGTGGCAGCTTTGGCTGTTTCACAGCTATCCAGAGCAATCCTGGCATCCCTAGTGGGGTAAGCATGGATTTTGAGAGGTCATTAGGAAAAGGATTTGTTTTATTTTGTTATTTAAAACTGTGGCCCTGTGGACTTGTAGAAATTTCTCTGAGCATCACTGACTTGGGTTTCTTGATTGGTTTTCATGACAGCATCTTGCTTTTGCCCCTGTATTTCAGGAAGAGAGCTGTGATGTAGGGCTGGGTTAGTAAGGACATCTCTGCACTAGATTTACTGATACCTGATCCTGAAAGCCCTACAGGGGGATGAAAGGTGCCATTTGAAAATCCCAGCAGGGCTGTGTGAGTTGAGATACTCACCTCACCTAAACTCCTTGCCTCAGGTGAGGTACCTGTGCCTCAGGTGAGGTACCTGTGCCTCAGGTGAGGTACCTGTGCCTCAGGTAAAAGACAGGGAACAGAGAGTTTAACACATTTGCCAAGTTGCTTGTTACTGCCTTGGGCTACTATTCCTTTGCAGCTTGCTGGGCTAAACCCTGTGTCTGGTACGAGGTCTCTTTCATGCCCTCCCTCAGCTCAGTGTTCACCCAGGGCTTGGACAAAGTTCCCCCCTTGCCACCCCCAGGGGGGCTGCAAGGTTTGTTCAGTGAGCTCTGATTCCAGCATTTTGTCTGATACCACAGATTCAGCAGCTGGAGAAGGGGATTAGCACGGGCCACTCGTTGGGTTCAGCAAAGGGAATCTGGCAGCTCTCAGCAGTGACTTATCCTCTGCCAAATATGAATGGAGGGAATGCTCCTCTGTGATCAAGTTCTGCTTGATCATAGCACTTGATAAAGCTCCTCCTCTAAATGACTGCCACCATTAATGAACGGAATCCCTTGGTTTTCCTAAGATACTAAAAATTAACTTCCTTTTGCACAGTCTCACAGGTGCATGTTGCAGAATCTTAGACCACCATTCTTTTTGCTCTAACTGCAAGATTTCTTTTTCTGCCAGAATAAAAATTCTCTTCCCTCTTCAAAATATTAAAATCACGATGGGTTCTAATGACTCTCCAGGCATTCTGGGTCTACAGTTCAGCTGGCACAAAACCAAAGTGCTGCTGCTTGCAAGTTTTGCAGCATCTCTCTGTTGCTGCCTTTACGTGCTGTGTGCTGGCAAAGCCCAGCGTTGCAAAGCCTTTGCAGATCCCTGCAAGCATCAGTGGCCTGTGTTTATTGAAAGGAATGAATGCAAAAATCTCAGGGTGTAAACAGAATGGATTTTTTTTTTTTGTAAACATACACTAGCTCTGTTTTTTTATATTTTTTTTCCCAAGCATCAATACAATTCTTTGTAGTAAAAAACCAGATTGTTGCCATGCATTTTTCCTTTGGACAAATCAGAGAAAAGTTCCAGCCTGTTCATCATGTTGCACCACATTGGCATTTTTTGTCTTCTATAGCTTTCCCTCCCCATGAAAACAGCTCTCTGCCGAGGCAACTGAAGCGAACAGAAGTGATTTATGTAGTCTGTGCAAAGAGAAAAGGCTTTGTTAGATTTCAGGGGAGGCACAGAAACACCAGGAGTGACAAACAACTTGGCTGAGACATGGGAATCACAATTCTCTCGTAAAATCTCCATGCCTATGACCAGACTGGCCTCACTTTGCATTTGCTGCCTGATTACCAAGTCTACGAAGCTGCTGTCTGGAAACAAAAAGCAGTAAATCAAAGCAATGGGCAGCTTTCAAAGGGGACTGCAGCAGCTTGTGATGCCACGCTTGCCTTTGGCTCCTTGTCTGAACATAACAGACACCAAAACCCATCCCTGCACATTTCTGCTTGCAGTGGCAGTGCAAACAGAGCTCAGCTTTTTAACTCTTCGTGTCATGTCGTCATGGTCTAGGAGAGACTTCTCCTCATGGAAATTAATCTTCCATTCTCCTCCCAGATGACTTATCCATGGGAAAAACAGTCCCTTCAACTGGTAGGGAATGTGTTTGACATTGTGGGCTGTGAGAGGGAGAGAATAGGAGGGAGTAGCCTTGGTTTGAAGCAGTTTAATTCAATATTAGGAAGCACTTTGGAGACAATCACCTGACTCCTGTGTGGACAAAACCAGTGGAGATATTTCTGATCTTGCACTCTTTGTACTCATAGTATTTTAAGTGGAAAAACTCTATCAAAGAGACAGAGCTTGGTTACTGAACTAAATTTTGGAGAGCTTTATTGCATAGGCATGAGCTGTTCTGATGTGGTATTTGAGAGGTGGCTGAATTGTCTGTGAAGGAATCACCAAAAAATGTTATAACATGTATATAAAACTATATTTGCATATAAATAAATATTTGTATATATATATATATATATATATATGTAATATATATACACACACACACATATATTTTTTGTACCTCCAAGCTATTCTCTGCAGACTCACAAGGAAGGTGCTTTCAAATCTGAGCTGTGCCATATGTCCTGCCTCGAGGATATTCATATTCAATCCCAGGAATATCAGAGAGTCTTTTTTGCCCACATAAAAGTGACAACCATCTCTTTAGAAAAACTTCATGGTTCCTGGACTTTTAAACAGGAAAATACTCCTTTTCTAAAGTCTGTGAATTGAAGCTCTGTCCAACTTACTGAATTCCTCTGGGAAACTCTTTGGATAAGGATCTGACACTGAGATTTGAACCACCTCAGGGCTTCCAGAGGTGAACTGCCGGGGTGATTACTTTATCCCACATTGAAACAGGCTCCAGATCCTGGAGCTGGGCCACTTCTCATTTAGCTGATGTTCCTCAAAAACCCAGGGAATCCTGTAACAGTCTGTTACAAGTCTCAGCATTCCAAAAAGCTCCAAACTCTTGGATATGAGAACTTGAAGACTGTGTTGATTATATCCGGTCTTTGTTCTCCCAGGGATGTGCTCAAGCAGTTGTCCAATTGCAGGGGAGAAGAAAGTTCTGGGAACTTTTATAAACTCATAGGAGCTGAGGCTTTTCAAGGACCCACAGCTTGGCTGAAGTTGGGCAGGTGTCACTGGGAAGGAAGTGTGAGAGAGACGTCTCCCAGCCCTCTGGATCTGCCTGCTGGGAGCAGGTTAATGCCTACATAAATTATATACAAGATGCATTTTTAACACTGGTAAAACAGCATCTTTTCCTCAAAAACTGCGTGCTGTTTTGGTGGAGGGTTGTGGAGGAATCCAAGATGAAACTGCCATAACAGAAGGTGGACAAAGTACTAAATGAAGTTAGGGGTGTTAGGGTGGACTTTGTGCAGCCAGGCTCTGCTCCTGGCACTGGGTGATGTGATGTATTTATTGTCTGATAAATTTCAGTTAACATTACACCAGCTATCCATAGAGGGTGTGCCTCTACTCCTGGATAAAACCTGGCTCCTCTGGGACCTTGTCTGTTAAACATTTTGTTGGCCCAATAAACTGGCTCACGTGGCAGTGCTGGATGCTAGAAATCAATACAGCAGCTCCTGCCTTGTCCTAGCACAGGAAGGGAAAGCTCCAGGGACTGATTAAGTTCTCTTTGCTGAAAAAGCTACTGCATCCTGAAACATTTTAAATAAATGACATGCATCTACAGGTAGCTCTGCATTTAATTCAGATTTTATAAGAGGCTTGCTGTACACTAAATAAATGCAACTTGATAATAAATTGCTTATTCACTGTAAACACGCATCTTGTTTAATAGAGTGTACATCTCATTAGGCTACTGTTTCTTAATTAGTATGGTGAGCTGCCACAGTGAATTGTCATTGGCCAGGCTTTCTTGGTGCTGTTGTGACTAAATTCAGTTATCCATTTACTATCACAGCCCCAGAAACAATCATCTACTTATGAAATGTTTTAATAAGCCAGATAAAATTTGTGCTCCTTTTCACTTGGCTTGACAGGCTCAAAGATGTTTTACTTCATGTTAAAGTCCTCAGTGGTGTCAGCTGGCCAGACTGTCCCTTGGAGCTGGTGCTCTGAGGAGGAAGAATCTCTGAGAAAGGCACAAGTGGAGTGGATTTGGCAGAATACCAAATTTGTAGGTGCCCAGAGGTTTTGAACACCTCTTCCTCTCTTGGGCTTGTGTTCATGAGAGGTCAGAGTGAAGGCTTGGAGAAGTTTGGCTGTGGTGGTGGCTGGGTTTGTGTGTGCTCCTGTGGGTGGGGTCCTGCTGCCAGCCCTGGTGATGGTGAGTGCAAGTGACACATGTCTGATGAGTCAGGTCTGTCCCTACGTGCCCCTTAAGGATTCAGAACTAAAATATCACTGAGGACCCATCTGGGAAGGGAACTAGAGCTGCCTCAGGGCCAACACGTGTGTTTCTGTTCCAAGCACCAATCTGGAAGGCTCATGCAATTGGGGATTGCCAACACCTCACACTTGCACATCTGTGTAAGTCTACATGTCTATGTCTGTTTTATGCACCTGTGTTTATCACTGAGCAACAAAAACAACAACAACAACAAAAAGCAACAAACACCCCCTTTCCCCAGAGAAATGAAGAGAGTCTGATGGTTTCTGCTGCCTGTAAATGATTTGGGTGAAACTTTATGCACACGACTTGTGTGGTTACCAATTACCATTCCCAGAGGAGGAGCAGAAGGAGGGAGAAAAAGGGAACTTGCCTCGTTGGTATGATGGGAGTTAATAATCAGTTTAATTCCCAATCTCCAGCTCTTCAAAGGAGTTGTTAATAAGTGTTTGTCTTCTCTTTCCCTCCCACTCCTTTCCCCTTAGGAGCTAGTGAGAGACATAGACAGCACTGATCAGAGAAGGCAAATTGTAAAGGAGAGAAGAAATCCCCAGTGGAAACTCTTTAATCTGCCTCTGGAAAGGCCAATTTGTGTTAATAGGACAAAACTGTAACGTTTAATATTAATTATAAGGATTGGGGGAGGAGCATGTGAAGGATGGAGGCAGAGAATAGACTGGAGGGAAGGCCAGATCCCATTGCAAGAGTTTTTTGCTCTTTTTCTTTTGCTCTAGGAAACAGAGCAGCCAGATGAACTCTGTTTTTTTTCTGTCAGTGGAGGGAGGTTTATGTGTATCACCTACCAGTTGAATTCTGCTGTCAGCAAAGAAGCAGCACGTGTTGCAGACCCCGTTCCTCTGCGTGCCCCCGATGCTCCCGCTGGGCGTTGCTGAGGTCAGGCAGGGTGTGTAAGAGATGAGGAGCAGTGTGAGGACTGGATTGCATTGCACATTGAAATCCCTGCTCACTTGGGCTCTAGAGTACATCAACACCTACAGCCTGGCCAAGGAAAGGGACCTTCCCCCTCTCTGAGGAGTCCAGCTCCAAAGTTTGTAACTGGGCGTTGTGGGCAGCGGGCAAAGGGGGAGGAATGTTCTGGGGGCAGCAGTGACTTGTCTTGCATGCCTGAATTAATGCAGCCCTATCAGTTTCAGCTCTTGCTTCTGCTGCTCATCTGAGCACTGCATTTGGCTCCAATTTCTTCCCTCCAAAGTGTGATAAAAAGATGATAGCAGATTTAATTTCCAGAAAGGGACACCCAGGCAGGCAGCAGGATGCCAGCTGTTGGTTAGACTAATGTGGGAAGTTTTCTTATCAGATGTTTAGAGTCTCTGTTACAGATAAGCAATGTCTCTTAAAAAATAAAAATACATATAAATGCCCCTTTGCCAATGAAGCATCTTGGTGATGTTCCATTAAGAGCAGGATGAGCATGAGCTGGATTTCATCTGACCTTTAAATTACCTCCATTTTATCAGTTCCATTTCATCAGCAGCTCTTTTGAGAACGAGCCCCTACTTGGAATTAATAGATTCCTTTAATGCAGAAAGCTGACACGGGCCTGTGAATAGCCCAGCCAGAGAGTGCTGTTCCAGAAGAGATGACATCTGGAGAGAGGAGCATGCTGACACACAGGAAGGGTGCTTGGCAGGGCTGTCTCTGCCTTGATAAGCTCGTGTTCCTTCTAGAAGAAAGTTCATCACAGACAAATGGTGACAGTGGCATAAAATCCTAATTCCATCTTCTCTCTGTACTGCCAGACCTGTGGGGCAGAAGACAGATTATCTCCTTAGCATCCAAGAATAAAAGAAAATAAATTCTGTAATTCTGGATATAGAAATCAAATTACTAGGTGTGTGAAGAGGTTGGATCTGGAGATTGTTAGGGAATGATACTGTTTTGTTTTTTTTCTGTGGTGCTTAGTGCTGACTGACTTTGTTATGCCTTCCCAGGGCTGACTTCTGCAGCAAAAGCCACCAGCCAAGGGCAGCTCTAGCACTGAAGTGGTTTTGTGGAGAGGAGCACTGGGTGTGCTGGGCCTTCATCCCTCTCACATCTTGATCTGCCTCTTGCTGGCACCACTTATGGGGCAGAAAGAGACCTCAGAAAACACGGGGGCTTTGCCACCCCCCTGATACAGCTGTTCCTATCCAAAGCATCACAGTAAATGGAGTTTTAATCTCACAGACAGATGTGCAGAGAGTGAAATGATGCAGAGAAGCTCACAAGGCTCAGACCTGCTTTCCTGGCCACAGAGGAGCTGAGTATGTTCTGTCTGGGATGGTGATAAACTTCAGCAGTTTGGTGAGGGACAGCTCCCGGGACCTGTGTGATACAGAATGGATGGGAGGGGCAGGCATGGGTTTCCAGCAGAAGGTTGCTTCATATTTAGCTGAATTCTTCTCCTGAGTGACCTTTTGGGGTGTGATTAATCCCTGGGCTATGCATGCACAGATGGGTTTTGTTGTCTAGACTGTGCTTTGTCATATCAGTTCCTGGCGGTCTCACCTACGTACAAGTTAAACATTTTTATTTTTTTTTTTCATAGTTGTACTGTTAGAAAACTCCAGAGTGAATCATGGTCATAATGTCATGTATTGTCTTCCACAGCCAACCATTTTTAGGTTGATCCATATGTTTATATTGCAGGATGTCACCTCTCTGATTGATTCTCCCTCCTTGCATCACCTTTAGGGCTGCTTCAAACAAAGATACTCCTGAACTGGTGAGGAAGATGGAGTTTTATAATGGAGAAATAGTCTGTTGATAGTAGTTAATCTCCTTGTTTAAAGAAAAAAGACCCATTTCATCTTCTAATTTAATGATAAATTGCAGTGATTCATCAGGGAAGGAGGGTTTATTAATAGAGAGGATAATAAATGGGCTGCAGAGAGATATGAGAAAATAGTTTTGTCAAATAAGGAACTTAGGGGGGAAAAAAGCAGAGCTTGAGGTTAGAACTGGAATCTTCAGAATCACTGGTACCTCTCTGTACCCCACACATCAAATCAAGGACCTTCTCTCCTTGTGCCAAACTTACTGCATTAAGTTAAATTGAGACTGTAAATGATCCAAGAACAGAAATGTTCTATCTATGACATGTCTCCAGATCCAGAACAGGCATGAAAATACTCTAGGAGTATTCTGAGTTGAGGGGAGCTGGAACTGTCTATGAATTTGGGTTGAGCTTAGGGAATTGTTTCTGACAAGACTTCCAACTCTAAGATGAAAATACAAAATACTTTTTTTTTTTTAATAGAAAATGGGTTTTGGAATTCCAAGGTCTGGCTTTCACTTTGCAGAGCCAGTGTAGGCAAAGCCACCCATGTAGTCATTTCCCTTTAGTACCATGAAATAGGATTCTTCTTAGGTTTGGGTTAATAGTAACTGAAGTTTGACACCTGTGCCTGCAAATGCTGTTTAAATTTGCTGGGGACAAAAACTGGGGGCGAGATTTTTCAAAGAGTCTCTGGCAAACTCCTTGTTGTTAGGAAATGTCTGCCTAGGAGTGAAGATACAACTCTTTTTTTCTCCAGGCAAAGGGGAAAGTAAATCTGCATTTCCCTTTCCTGGCAGGGCTATATATATATATATATATATATATATATATGAGATGCTTTAAAGTTTTGTTTTGGTGGAAAAAAAAAAAAAAAGAAAGTAATATTTTGATGAGATTTTTGTAGGTTTTTTTTCCCATTTGGGCTGGCAGCTAAACAGATTCTCCAGCACTCAGCTGCTTTCCAGGCCCCAGTGCTGGTTCTGACCAGGCAGGCTGGAATAGCCCAGCATTTCTGCCTGCCACGCCTGTGGAATGGGTGATCCTCCCCATTAATTGTTAACAAACAGTTATTAATCATGCTTGCTTTCTACTTCCTTTGAAAGAAGGAAAAGGTTGGGAGGTGCAGTATTCTGCTTCTCTTTGCCTTGGAGGAGAGGAGAATATGGGTCAGGGAGAGGCATCACCTGCTGTGGCAGGGGATTGCTGCCATGTGTGTGGTGCTATTTAAGGAAACTGAAGAGGGGAGGGAGAGGGAAAATCCCTCTATTAACAAACTCATTAGTGCAGGGTCTAGTCAGCCCAAATTGCTCTTCAGAAAAGCACAGTCTAGCTGGATTTATTATTCTCTGTAATTAGGGCCAAAACAGGATGGAGCGTGCTACAAGCAGGGGCTGAGAGAGGAAACGTGGCCTGCTCAAAGCCAGTTATTTGTAATTACTCAAGTGGAGATGTGACATTCACACCAAGGAGAGAATAAGATCACAATGCTATTTCCTCACACAGAGAGCCTGCAGGCTGACTGTGGAGCAGAAACACTGTGAGCGAGATGGTTTAAAGGGATTTGGGTGTGACGGATGAGAGGTGGGATGCCTGGACACATTTGTATGTTGACATTTTAGACACCTGGTGAGGTGGATATTTGTCTTCCTTGGATGGTATGGACCCAGCAGCTCTGGGCATCACTCACAGGCTGGCAGAGGTCAGAGCTGGACATCCTCAGTGAAAAAGAACCTTGTGTGGAAGAGGCCCCAGACCTCGGCCACAGCTGCTGTTGGATAGCACAAGGCTTTCCAGGGAGGATTTTCCCTGTTGGATTTGAGTTCTTAGCGCCCTGCAGGTAACTGCCCTGGTGTGGAGCAGCAAAGAGAGGGGCAGAGCCTCCCCTAGCAGGGAACAGGAGCTCCAGCTTCCTCTGCCCCAGCTGAGGAGCCCTGGCTGAGCTGCCAGCAAAGCTGTCCTTTGCAGAAACTGGTGCAGAAGGGAGAAAAAATGTGTTCCCCAAGGAAACCTGCTGCTTAGTCGCCTGCCCAGGAGAGGCTCTGCAGGCACTAGTTGCAAAAGCTTTTGTCTCTGCCTCTTCAAACGCAGCAGCCTGAAGGGTTTCTTTGAAAGAGGCTTTTTGGTGTGCTTCTTTAAAGTGGCAGGAGATGTGTGCTTGAGCCACAGGTGGTCAGCTCGGAGTCTGAGCGGTGTGTTTGCAGGGGCTGGCAATTCCAAACCCTCTGAGCAGAGAGGAAACATCAGAGAGATTTGAGGCTTCTCCGTGCCAGGATGTGGTCTGGACTTTGGAAACAGGAAAAACTCAAAATGCTTTCATCAAAAAAGTGTAAGCATCTCTATGGAGATCCACAGGTGGCTTAAAAAGTGACCTTTTGTGGTTTTTTTTTAGTTATTGATCAGAATATAATCTGATTATATGTATATTATGTATAACCTGATTATATATGTATTAGTTATCGATCAGAGTATAATCATCTTACTTTAGTTTAAGTCTTCTTAAGTTTAGCAGTCTATGCCTAAAATGTATTTAAAGCAAATACAATAAAAACTTAATCTGGTGTTGTTCCCCTACTCCTGTGCCTCCCTCAGTGTGCAGTTGTACTCTTCATCTTGCAAATCTAACTCACACTGTCCTTCTGTGCAGGTTTCTAACCACCCCATGCAGGTTGACTTCCAACAGGTTTAGATCTTCTCGGTCCCACAGCAGTGGCCAGGGCAGTTTGAGAGCTCTGCCAGCTCTCTCTCAGCTGGCCTGAGATTGTTTCAAAACCCCTGCAGAGCTCTGGTGCTTTCTGTTCCTTGGCTGATCCTACTGTAGTTCTGAGCCAGAAAAAGAACCAGCTATGAAATGCTGGTCTCCAACATTATCAGAAGTGGAAGCTCATGGGAGAGTTGGAAGAAGAAGGCAAAGGTTTCCAGCAGTTTGCAGCTCAGCAGCTGCTTAAACACACTTGGTATCTTTGTCTTGATGGAAGTTTTCTCCCCTGAACTTCTCCAACTGCTTTCTGAATTCTGGTAAGTATTTGGCATCCTGAACCTCTCGTGGCAAGCAGTTCCATAGCTAACAGAGTGCTGTGTGAAGCTTCTCTTGTGGTCTGCTTTCAACCTGCCACTTGCTAGTCCATTTGATGTCACTGTTAGTGCTGTGAGAGACAGCAAACAATTTCCCTTTTTACATTGCTAAAATGGTGAATGTCATACTCCTGCTCAGCTCTCTCTTTTCTGCTCTGCTCAGATATGTAACAGAATGCTTTGGGTTGGAAGGGATCTTAAAGATCACGCAGTTCCAACCCCTCTGCCACAGGCAGGAATGCTACCCACAAGATCAGGCTGCCCTGATGGAGTGTTGGGAGGGGATAACTTCTCACCAGATGTCACACTGACCTGCATAGCGGGAAGGGAATGTCTCTGCTCAGCAGGATGAAGAGTTCTCTCCTGACCCATTAAAGCTCAGCTTCCTGAGAAGTGCCAGACACTCATTCAATCACTAATGACTGGAAAAGACCAAAGGTCTCATGCTGCTGTCTCTGGCTCTGTGACCTCATTTGACACCATCACTAGAGCTTTGTGGTCCTTTATGGACCACATAAATATCCATAAGATGACACAATTAGCTCTGTGTATTCAATTTGTACAGCTCCTGTTGCTGTCACAGCTGAATTCCTTCCACAGGACCTCACAGAAACACTTTCACAGTCCCCTCCATCCCTCAGATCACTCAGAGGATCACTCTCAGGAGCCTCACGGGCCTCATGGAGCAAATTTCTGCTGAAGAGAGTGCTGCAGCTTCAAAGTGATTGACCAAACCACTGCTTTAACTAGGCAGTCTGTGTAACAGGGAAATAAACAGCTCATAAACCTCATTGCTCCTCCTGGAGAGGTCACCTTCCTGGTGTCTCATCCACTATCCCATGGAAGTGAATTTGGAAGAAGTTGCTTTGTCAGTTGAGCCTTCACTGTAAATTGAAACTTCTGTAGATACGGCCTCTCAGCAGGACTGGGAAGAAGTCAGTCTTGTACAGAAATTTTCCTCGTGGCAGTCTCCTCCTGAGCTTCTAGCTCTGAGAGGTTTCAGAGAGGAACAGAGGTTGGATATGAAAAAGAGGTTTGGTGGAATTCCCCATGGAACTGTTGAACTCTCCTGTTTGAAGGCACGCTTGTTCCACCATGCCTGATAGACCATTCACAGCCTCTGAGTACAAACAGAGGATTTGTGATACTGTCTGCTCTGTGTCCTGTCCTTCACCATCCAAGTGTTTGATTTCACAAGCAACACAGTCTCAGTGAGTGAGTGGAGAGAGCTCTTGTCTGAGTCTGTTATCCTGTTGCATATCTCCCTCTCACAGAAAGGAGCTCCTTCACCTTTCCACATCCTCCTGGTGTGGTGCTGTTTCTCTGGCTGTGTCCCTGCTTCAGCACAGCCAGCTTTAAATGAACTTGCTTGGATCTTTGGGGCTGTCAGACACTCTGCAGCCAAACTGCATTCCGAGGGCTGCTCTGTGCCAGCCTGTGTGTTATGGTGCCTTCCTGAGAGACCACGAGCCTTGTGGCAGGTAGGACTGTGTGACAAAGTCATGCAGGCATTACCTGAGTTCTCATGGCTCTGCAAGCACAGGTAATGGTAACAAAAAACTTCTCAGGCATCACAAATTCCATGTCCCAGGGTCCTCACAGAGTTCCCTTGCACATGTTTGAAACCCTCTTCATTCAGTTTTTATTCCTCTGGTGTGTAGGACAGGAAAGGCTGTTCCTGCAGTGTGGCACTTGGCAGTGATGAGGTTTGTCATGCCCAAGGACACTTCTATGGAACATTCTCTGTGCAGAGAAAATGCCATTCTTTGCACATCCCTGGTACTTCCAGGCTGGAGAGGTGGGCACCCTTCTGTAGTGCATTGTTGAACTCTGCTGTTAGTCCAGCACCTTGGGCTGGCTGTTCAGTCCTCCTTTCTCAGCACGTCCCATAGCTCAGCAAGTGCAAAAGCAAACCAAAGCTTTCTGTCTCAACCTCTCAGCTATTGAAGGTTAAAAGGACTTGATGGGAGCCACTTTGTGTGTTGGTGGACACATCTCTGTGTTTGGAGGTATGTCTGTGCAGCAGGGTGAATTGCTGCAGTGTGGAGCTCACCTGGCGCTCTGCAGAGGCACAGCTGCAGGGCTGGGTGCAGCACTAGCTCAGATGTTCCTCTCTGTGGTCCCAGGAGAATCCCACAGCCACCTCCACCCTCTCCCTCTCCCTCCTCTCCAACCTTGATTTAACACAAAACTCCTTTTACTTCTAATCAGTTTACTCTCTGAAGTCATGTCTCTCTGCAGCACTGAGCTGTTTCCAGATATGCTCTGAGACTACAGTGAGGGGGAAGGGAGACAAGTTTCTTATTGATAATAGCTGTCTTTAACTCTACAAATAGCCCAGCCTCCGGGGATGTACCTGAGCTGATGAAAGAATCGTTTATGTTGGTCCAGTTCCTGTGCAAAGCTTGAAAGCTGACAGGAGAATAATGCAGAAAATGTCTTTCTCTAGGAAAGCAGAGCATGACTCGGTGCTTTCTTATACTTCCTTCAGGGAAAACGGGGTTAAGAACTGATTTATACAGAAAGAAAGGAAGAGCAAGAAAAAAACTCAGTGCAAAACAAGCAAGGCTAAAACTCTCATGTTATGAGATGGTTTCACAAACTAGCAGAGAAATTGGGTGCTGAACTTCAGTAGAGATGAATGTTATCAGACAAGTTTAATGTTTGCTCTTGCACCTACTGAGCCAAGCATCCAGAGAGGATATGTCACATAGCAAATGGGCTTGTCACCCTCTGGAAAACACAGGTTTTGTAGCTCAGGACAGGAATCCAGAAATGAGAGGGGGTGATCCAACACCAGGAGCCTTGCAGTGGCACAGGCAAGGCTGCCATGGGGTCACCATGCAAAGGAATCAGGAGCAAAGGGGGAAGACGGGAAATCTACACTGATGGATGTGACTGAGCAGAGGAGGAGAAGGTGGTTGAGTTGTAAACATTTTGATTTTCTATAGAATTAGATATATCTTGTCTGGTTTGGCTGCTAGAGACAGGACCCTGAGCTAGAAGCTTCTGCCAAACGCTGTGTCAGTTGTAATTTTCTAATCAAGCTCCTACTGCATCCCGTCAGAGACAGATAAACAGATTTTCTTCAGTCTCCATTCACATATGAGCCATCACTGTGTGCTTTGGGGCATTCACAGCCACAGAAGTACTTATTTTTTTTTAGGGGGGTGGCACTTGTGTACCTAATAAAAATAGAGATAAAATGAATGTGGAGGATTAAATCATGACAACTAAAATAAATTTGGTTCTTAACGTTTGTAGAGGTGTTTGTTTTTGTTAGTATTTTGTTACATTTGTGTGGTATTTTTAATCTTCAGCAAATGACCAAGATTGTTAAAATATGCCCTTAAATGTGACACAATTTCCAAACTGTTCCTTCTGACTTGGTCTCGTGTTTTCCATTATTCTTGGTGTTTGAGGGGTCATTTAAAGTCCATGGTATCATTAGTGAATCTGAACTGGAAGAAATCCAGACTAAATTATGTCTGGACAATTGTGAAGATAATGAAAGAAATTACACATTTTAGATGCCTTAATTCCAGCAATGCTTCTGAATCTTTTGTTTGTGCATTTCTGAGCCCTTTGGTGTCCATGACTGCATCTTTGGGGGGAAAATGGCATTTCTGTGCATGTTTGTGGATGCTGTTCAATAGCACAATATATTTGGGTGCATCTCTCTTCTTACTCTGATTTTTGTGAATGTTCCTTTTCTTTTTATCTTCTTTTTTTTTAAAAAAAAAATCTTTTTATTTTTTTCTTGAAAATTTAATTACAAGTGTTACTTGCAACACACCTGCTAAAAGCTCCCTCCCCATTCTGTTGCAGTGGAAACAGGCTCATTAATGGACTTATTCACAATGTCCAGCCAGCCCTACCCAGGAAGATCTCTGGGCTCTGAGTTAACGTGTCTGTGGCTACCTCTGCCAAGTGGACATCTATTATTTTCTCACCTCAGCCCCAGAAATGGCTCCCCTGACAGAGGCACTTTGCTATACCACAATAGGCAGAGATTGCTGAATATTCATTGTATCTGACTGCCCAAAGTGCTTCGCCAGCACACGGTATTGGAGCCAAGATGTTTTATTACCTCTTGCCTTTTGCTTTCCTCTGAGAACGCGGTGTGGCTTCTCAGTTAACTTCCTCAGCTGAGCTCCTTCATTCCTGCTCTGCTTTGAGAATGGGGAGCAGAGGGGAAAAACTGATTCAGCCCGAGTGCTTTGGTTCTATGAAAGTGAAATTTGCAGCCCTATTATTCTGCTGGAAGATTGATTAAAGAAGACAAGCCTTTGAACTTTGTTTCAAACAAGAGGCAGCTGTAATAACTGTAATCTTCTGCTTTATATTTTCCTGTGAGAGGGAGGAACTCCATTTACCTCTCTGTCACGGTGAAAATGAGGGATGTAGGTGGCCTGCATTCAAACAGCAGCGGCCACAGATCCTCTCTGTACCTCTCAAATTCCCATATGGCCATTTTGGGTTGCTGCTGACACTTAAAACTGGCTCAGATTCCTCCTAGCCCGTGCAAGGGCAAGCAGCAGAAATGACTTGGCCACTGTGTGGATCGTGGGCTGGTGGTGGGATTCACTTCCAGCTGGAGTGAACCTCAGCTGCCTGGGATTTCCCAGCCTGTCCTGTTTGCTGCTGAGGTGCAAACACCCAAATGGTCACAGAGAGGTGATCTGCAGGCCCAGCCATGGGGCATTGTCTGAACAGCAGCAAACAATGAAAATAAAATGTATGGAAGTGAATATAGACATAGCTTGCTCTCATCTGTTCTTTACAAGCAAATGCCAAATCCTCATGGCCAAAGAGCTGTGTGCTCTTAAGGTTTATGCAAATTTATGGAATTCCACTTTAGACAAAAATCCTTTTTTATTCACTGTTGTTGTAAGAAAAGGGCAAAAAAATGAAATGCATCTTTGATCATTATGTAATTACTTGAGGATTTATCTTCATGGTTGTAGCAGATTACTTGAAAAAGCAGTTTTTCGACAGTCCTGCTCCCAGTGTTTTGAGTGACTTAAGTTTAATCCTTTCCTCTGTCTGACTGGGTTCAAACCTGCTTTAATTGTTTCACAGAACATTTCCCTGGCAATAAAGTTGTAGGCAGGGGTTTGTGTGTGTGAATGAAGGCAGAACTCCTGCTTCAGTAGTTGTACTTTATGTGTAATTTGATATTCAGCAAGGGAAAGAGCATCTCTTCACCCCAGTGTTGGGCAGTCCTGCATGTCCCAAGCAGCCAAAATACCACATCTCTTGGGCAAGAGCCCTGGGGAACTGTGGCTTATTTGGTGGCTTGAGAGGTCTCTAGAAATGTAAATTCAATGTAAATACCGTTAGGTTGAAGGGGGAATTGAATCCCAGTGCTTTGCCTGCACACAGGGCTTGAAGGAAAACATTGCTGTAATTGTCTGATGCTTGTGGGTTTTAGTGCCTACCTAAAGGATGTGGCTCAAATCACTGATAACCTGCTAAGCCATGCCTAACTGTTGTGTTAGATCTTTTCTTTCATTATTTTTTTTTAAATTAAAGGGCTTATCCAGTGAATTTGTGTTTGCACTTGCTGAGATGATGAGCAGTATTTAACTCAATGCAATTGTTAGGGCTCTGATGCATTGACCAAGACTTTCTTCACTGATTGCATAATGAGATTTCTACTTTCCCTTCTTCCTCAGGTGACATTTTCTCTCCTCTAAAGGAATTTAGTTATCAAAAAGCAGGGGAATGGAAGGATGAATATGCCTTATATCTTGGATACTCTGCAGAATTCCCTTTATGCAAGGTTTTATGTGCCAGGAGTACAGACAGGAAGATGTACATGGAAATAGCATCTGATGGCAGTGATGTGGAGCTACTCTGTTTGATACCAGTTTAGTTTGAGGGTCTCTATTCAAACTCTCTTGACATTACTGTTGTAAATTAATTCAGAATAATTATGCCACAATTTACTCTCTGTAGATCCTACAGTCAAATCTCTTCCCATTGATGTCACCTAGTTCTCAGTTCAGTAGATGTGCCTTCATTGCTGGAAATGAAATTATCTAGGTTTAAAATACATTTATCCTATACTTAAAAAACCTGTTAGGCAGTTTTAATACCAAATCCATTCCAGCTATAGAAACAGAATGGAATAAACTATCTGTGTGTCTGGCTACAGGCATCAGAAAATCCAGTTAAAGAACTGGATTTTCTCGTTACTTATTCAATGTTTGCCTTCACTATATCCAGCCACACTTTGCAAAATAATAGGTTCATGTACTCTCTCTGCCAACAATATTAATATTTCAACACTACATAGCTGAACCAGACTCCTTTGTTTGTTTCAGTATCAATTCTTTTTATGCAAGTAAATACTGCCCTTAGCTTTGTGGTGCTGTGTGGAGAGCCTGCATTTTGATTTGTTTTGGGGTTCAGCTGAGTTGGTCAGCACAGGGGATTTATGGTTTTGCTTTCCAATCATAACACAACATCACAGACACACACTGGTTTACAAGCAAGCTGCAGACTTTTCAAATGGACAGCATGACAGATCTGAACTTGGATGGAGGAATTATAACTGGGGTAGATTTTGCCAATGTCATCATACAAATTTACAGGGTATTTATATATCCATGATGATTAAAAATACACTAAATTTTGAAGTAAGTTTTCTTCCCTTGTCTAGAGTCCAAGTTTAGAGTGTCGAGAGTCAAGTCTAGAGTTTGTGCATTTTGCTGTGCAATCTTGAGGTGTGTGGGAGTGCTGAGTAGTTCTTTCAATTACTTTTACTACCATGAAACTTTCTTAGGAGATCCCAAAGCTGCTCTTAGAACAGCTGAATGCACATGCTAAGCACACATAAAGCAGGGCTTTGGAAGGGCAAGAAAATTCTCTTTCCCTGGCACCTGTGAAACATCATTTTCACCATTCTGCTTGCTTCATCCTTATTGTACTGCCAACCTCCAAACTCCTTACCTGAATTTTCTCATCTCGGTGGTGTTCCCTTTCCCTCCCAAGCAAATCAGCTTGATCTGATGTTTCTGAAGCCTTGTCCTTGCCACATCTCTGTCACTCAGGTGTATCAAGCCCAGCCCCTACGACTCAGACTCATGGAACTGAGGCTCAAAGAGGTGCAGCAGCCCTGAAAAACAGTAGAACTCAGGAAATTAAGGACTCCTGCCTCATTCAAAGATGTGAGCGAGATGAATTTAGAGGAAGTGTGGTCAAATAAAACTCTGCCTGTCATCCATCAGTGAGGGAATGGAAGGTGGAGCTTACAGAGCAGCCAGGGGCACTCACAGGTTCAGCTGGTAGCTGATTTAATTTGGACAGCAGGAGATGGATGCTGGAGATCTGCATCTGTTGCCACCTTACACAAAGAATTCAGATTATTTACCTTGTTAATTATTTGTTTTTTTAAAAAAATTCAATTTCCTTTGATTCAAGAGGATACCAGTGAGGAGATTTCTATATAAAAAAGGCTATTTTTGTTCAGTGCACCTCAGTAAAGGTCAGCCCTACATTCAGCCAGGTTTGCCTACAACAATCACCACATGGGTCTCCTGCATGAAGTGAGAAGCAGGGAAACAACAACACTGTGTAAGAGAAGCGTGCTCTTCATGACTGGAGCAGGCTGGACACACAACTGGGCACTCTGAAAAAAGTGGAGAAGCCACAATGTCAAAAAGAGGCTGGCCTAGCCAGGTGATGGGAAATTTAATCATATTTCAAGTTTCCATTTTAGATGCTTTACAGCTTTGGAAATTTATTGCCATTATATGGCTTAAATTTCAAACTACTTTAGAACTAACCTTGGGATCGAAATGTTCTTAGATTCTATTTTTTTTCTCCCTGAGACAAAAATATTTAACTTTTGAAGGAGCAATGCCAAGCTTGTACCTTTTATGAGCCAGTATATTTTTAGCTAAATTGCAACATCTATGCTATTCTTTTATTATACCAAATACAGGATTTTTTTTCCTTCAAAAAGAATTTTTGAATAAAAGCAATTTTCATTTATCAGTAAGGAATTAAGCCTCTGTTGGGATCCTTTGATTTCTTCAGTGTACAAAAGGTAGGGTACAGGGGATTTTTAATTTCATGGTTTGTTTGGTATTTCAGAGGCAGTGAACACAAGTGGTTAGATCAGCTGATAGTGGATCAGAAATCATAACATGTTGTGTAGCTTTTATCAAGTCTTTTAAGTATTCTTTTGCCTTATTAACCCCTTCTGATAGGGTGTTATTTATACTCTACTTTAAAATGGGAATAAATCCTCACAAATGACAAATTGACAAAAAAAGCAGTAAAAGTTAATAAGTAATTTAAAGCACAAAAGTGAGAGGGGGTGAATGGGATTTCTTCATGGACTGGTGCTATTAAACCACTGCTCCAACTCCATCCTGTTCAAATCGACCCCAAGGATGGAGAGATCTCTCTGGGGTTACCTGGGGACACCCAGACCAGACAAATGCCTCCTCTTAAGAGGAAAAGTGTCCTCTCCCAGGTTGGACATGTGGATAAAGAGGCATTTTGGGACAAAGTGTGTACTGGCATTTTCCACAGTGTGTTTGCTTGCAGGTAGCTAAAAGAGGTCAATACCAGGCTGGTATTTTTTTTTTTTCTCTGTTATAAAAATTACCTAAAATGCCAAAATATTTGTGCTGGTTCATTGTTTGGGGTTTTTTGGGTTTTTCTGTTGTTTTTTTTTTTAATTTAAAAATTATATGAATTATCAGAATTAGATTCTGGTGAAATAATCTGCAAAATTTTGAGCAAAACAAATGCTATTTTAACAGGGATTGCTTTCAGAAATAAGATGTGTGAAACACAGCATAACAGCAATAATAATTCAAAACCAGAACTCTGAAAATTGTTTTGGCCAAAGTCTATAGAAATCCTAATGAAAAGAAAAAACCCAGAAAAATATGAAGGGGGAGCAATTTCCCAGAAAATTACCACCTTTTAACAGTAAATACTTTACCTATTCTGATGCATACATTTATGTTTATAATTCAAAAATTTTTTAGGCTTCTGTTGCATTCTGTATTTTAATGACATTTGATATTTAACTGCCTTGTGATTACTAATGCATTTAATTAAGCTTGCTGTTCCTTCCTTACTGGAACAAAGGAATCCTGGGTACAACAAAGCCATTTCATCTCCTTGTAGTGGGACCGAGGCTGTTTCTGCTGTATATGGAAAATCAGGTTTATTCAGTGCTTCTGTGTGAAAGGAAATACAGAATAAATATTTGCTGTATAAAAAATAAGAAAAATAAAATTAAAAATTAAAAATAAAATAATAATAAATAATAATATAATAAATAATATTAGGAAAATATAAAATAATTTTTAAAAAATTTAAAAATTGGAAAATTTCTGCTGCTTCCATCAGCACGCAGAGGATGAGGTTTGTGTCTCTCACTGAGTCCATGGCATTGATTGGAGAGGAGCTTTCTCTGCCTGTGCCCTGTGTGGTGTGTGTGATGTGCTCTGGGTACATTTGGATGGAGAAGGGCCTTGAGGGGAAGGGTGTGAGGGGTAGCTGAGGGCACTTGGTCCAGTCAGCTGGACAAGAGGAGACACTCCTCACAGTCCACAGCTTCCTCCTGAAGAGGAGGGAAGAGGAGGGGAAGAGGAGGGACAGACCCCGATCTCTGATCTGTGGTGGCAGTGACAGGTCATGAGGGAAGGGCTGGGCCTGTGTCAGGGGAGGTTTAGAGTTAGAATATTAGAATACTAGAATATAAGAATAAAGCTCTTCACCCAGAGAGTGTTGGGGCACTGGAGGGGGTTCCCCAGGGAATGGGCCCGGCCCCAAAGCTGCCAGAGCTCCAGGACAGCCATGCCAGGCACAGGGTGGCACTCCTGGGGACAGCTCTGTGCAGGGCCAGGAGCTGGGCTCCAGGATCCCTGTGGGGCTCTCCCACCTCGGCCTGCTCTGT
Organism: Parus major; assembly: GCF_001522545.3. NCBI lineage: Eukaryota > Metazoa > Chordata > Aves > Passeriformes > Paridae > Parus > Parus major. Next base: position 6,018,572 of record NC_031782.1, on the reverse strand, counting down.
GCCCCTCTGGAGTTTCCAGGGGGCTGCTTTGTTGCTAAAGGACACAAAATGATTCACACGAACACTTTTTAGTGTTAGAACAGGAAAGAACCAACTTTTATTCTCTGACTCCAGTATTTATAGGTTCTCAACAATGAGCAGGGATTGGATAATTAAGTTACCACATTCCCAAGCACACTGGTCATGAGAAATGTCCATCAAAAGACGTTTCTTAGAAGGAATGTGATAAACAACTTATGTTTATAGAACTTTCATGGGGAAGTAACTAAAACTATGAAAACATTTTCAGAAGGCTTTAGTTTTCAGGGTGACCCTGCTTGGGGATGGGACGCCCCAGTGTCCTGTCTGCCGAGGGAGAGGCCTGCTGCCCTCCACAGCAGCTCCTCAGCTCTGGAACAATGGCAGCGATACCGATATTGGTCCCAGCATCCAAACCCACCTAAGGAAAAGGAGGAATCTCAGGGTTGCTCTCCCTGTGCACATGGAGGCTCAGACCTGGGTTCTGGCCCTGCAGAGTCCAGCTCCAGGCCCTTCCTCCAGCAGTGACTGACATGGAGCTCACAGAGGATTATAGCTTCAAAGTGAGACTGAGTGTAAAAATGAGTGCTTCAATAACAGAGTCTCTTTTTACACAGATGTCCCAAGCATTAAAGAACAAAGAGAGGATCTCATCCCTCCCCTATCCTCTGAGAAGCTGGGAAGTGTAAGCAAATTACTCCTACATGGAAAGGGAGGGTTTTGTTCCATTCTGTACCCATTGTGTGTTCTGCAAGAAAAGCAGAGGAGAGATGGTGAACATGAGCCTTCCTGGGCATCTGGCTTGGAGGGAGGAGAAGCAAAGGAGACAATGCTAGAGTGGGCAGTCTAACTCCTTCCTGTCTTCTCCCTCTCCCTCACTCTTGGGTTGAAAAAGCTTATTTGTTTGCTTGCTGTCCTGGAGAAAGTTTGCTTGCCCTGAGAACCAGAGGACTGTAACTCTAACAAGAAACTTTCCAAACAAAAGAATAGAAAAAAGAGAAATTGGATCAATAGACATCTTCCAGTGTGGGAGAGCCCTTTCCCTCTTCATTAAATTGGGACAGCCACAGTACAAAAGCAGGGTGAGCATATGACAGTCAGAGCAGCACAAAACTCCATCAGCCCCGTGTCTGACAGAGGCTTTTGTGAGCAGTGAGGCTGCTGGTGGTGCCCGTGCTCAGGGCACAGGGTTAATTACACCTTAGGTAGCATCCAGGTCATGGAGAGTGGGAGGGTCTGTGGTGGATCATTTTCAGCAATGAAAGCTGTCTGCAGACAAACTGGTTCATAAACCTGGAGCCCTCTCATTCTCTGAGAGGCACTGGTTTCCTTATTTCTTTTAGGATTGGTAGGAAATCAGTCCCTGAGGTAGCTACAGCCTGCTGAAAATTTGAGCCATGTTCCATGGACCTGAAAAGTGAAAAAATCTCTGTCTCAGCTGGGAATGTGCTGCTGGTCCCCCTCAGCACCTCACTTTGTGCTACTGGGAGGAATTCTGCTCTGTCTGCAGCCTCTGAGTTTAGGGAAGGAGGACTAAAGGGTCAGACTAAAACCCAAGGCACAGCAATAATTTCTCCACCTGACCTCTGGGCTTCTTTCTTTCATTCCTAAGGGAAAGCTTTATTCTAGGAAGTTCAATAGAAATGTAGCAAATACAACAGAAATACAGCAAATAAGTGCTGTGAGTCCTTTCCTCTCCCACACTGCTGCTCTCCACTAGAAAACTCTGTACCTCCACCTGATAGAAAATCTTATCTGACCTGACAGCAGCTGATTTATTTACCAGCTACAAAAGCAACATCAACAATTCTGTTGTTGGGGAGGAGAAGATGCTGCACTAGGAAGGTGATAACCTAGGAAGGGATATTTCTGAATAGAGAATTTTGATTGAGATTTGAGTTTTGGAAAAGATTTACTTTCATAGGTGCAAAGGAAGATCCTGTGAGCAGGCTCTTGGGTTTGTGTGACTCTTGATGAGCTTTCAAATGTCATATTTTCTGTACAGTGGTGCTGGGGAATTGTCCCTACTCAAAGGTGTGGACCAGAACTGCAGAGTGTTTGTATTGGACAGGATGTTCTTATTTACTGCTGCTTGTAAAGCCTCTAGCCCAGTGGGATTCCCTGCCTTGCTGACATGAAGATGTTATCACTGTAAATATTCCTGCTGTTCTGCATGCCTGCACTTGCTGTGTTGTTGGGGTGGTGGGAGAAATCAATCAGAGTATCAGTAAAACCCACGGGCGGAGAACTTCGGAGCTGCCAGCTCCCGTGGGCATCCAAATCCCCCAGGCAGCTTTGGTGATCTCAGCTTGTAATTATTATCAGTAAACATTTTGCTGTTGGGAGCAGGTGAGAGCGGCTAAAAGGAGCTGGCTTGAATCCAAGGAATTTGTATGCCACCTTATTATCATAGTAACTGTGTCAGGGAATAGCTGGGGTGTTTTCTTACTGCATTTCACGGCTTTGGTGACTGAGACACAGCAAAGCCCACAGTCTAACCAAAAATCTCTGTCCATTTGGGAATTGGAATAGAAATGTTCTATATTCCAGTCCAGTGCCCTAAAATGCATCTTTCCTGCCTTGTTATCAAGCATTAAGTGAGAGATGGATGATTTCACTCTGTCGTTTTCATAGGGAGTGTTGACATTTCATTATTTTCTCCTGTATTCCTGTGAAATAATTTCTGAGAGTCTTTTTTGTAGAAACCTAGGAATTTTGGAGTTTCAAACTTTATATAAGCAAGGTTTTCTTATTAATTTATATAAAAATTATAAATAATTATTTATAAATATTTCTATATTAATCCATGCTATTTCCAATTCTTAATTTGTTTCATTGTAATTTTGTTTTACAATAAACCAGTATTTTAATCCAACCTTATGATTTGTCCCAAATTATTATCTTCAACAAAAATTTTATTTGTGATTGATTTCACAATATTTCCATGTGAAAATAGAAAAGTGGAAGTAATATCAGTGAACTGTCAGCATTCCAAGATAAAATAAAAAAACCCCAGAAGTACAAATTCCCAAAAGATCCATAGGTTTTTTTCATTCTAATTGATATAATATTACTGAAACAGAGAAATCAGTTTTGTGCCAATGGCTTTCCCACAGTGAATCTGTTGAGATGAAAAGATTGCAGCCAGTGTTGTCTGAGACCAGCTAAATTCTCACAAAGTAGATATAAAAAAGTAGCAGTAATATTTTCACAGCCATAACCAGAAATTCTCCTACAAGACCACTGCTATGCAAAAGTTTTAAAAGAGAGCAAAGATGAACAATAAACAACAAAACTGGTATTTAGCACTTCTCTTTACCTTGTTCTGCCATCCTCTCTCACCCTGTAAACCACCTCCACAGAACCTCATCCCTTCTGTTTTTGCAGCAGTGAACCTGATAGGAAAACAGAGTGAAAATTAATTTAATGTGGATGGGTGGCTGTGTCCCACCTCGATTCCTGTGCCGCTCGCAGCTCTGTGGTACCCGAGTGCCTTCCAGGAGTGCAGTGAAGAGCGCGGCTCACAGCTGGCACGTGTTTGTTCTCTCATCCCTCCTCGGGGAAATCACTTCCAGTTGACTGATTTGGGAGGAATTCTTTCTAAATATGTGCACATGGGATGCTAAATATTTGCTAGCAAAAGGCCAGGCCAAATGAATTCCTCCTGGAGTGGAGGAAAATAGAGTTTGTGAGGATTATTTTGTCTCGGGAGTTAATACTGTAGTAATTAGTTGCAACCTGCACAGAGATGTGGTGTTGCTGCCACAGATGCAGGATTCCTTTTGGGATGCTGTCAGGGAACAGGGGTGTGTGTCAGTGAACCTGGAGGTGAGGACTCACAGACAGAGAGAGGAGAATATACAATAATTTAAATGAAAATATTTACTCCTCACTCTGCTTAAGCAGAAGAACTCCATAGCAGTGTCCTGGCTGGGAGGCAAATATCACTCACAGAGTCTCACACAGAAAATTCAGGATCCAGGTAATCATGTTCTCAGAACTGTTCCCAAGTTATCCAACATGCAAAGTAGAAACAGGACATGTCCCTCCTGAAACACTGAGTCTCCAGGGTGTTCCAGGGCAGAGAATGCCTCGTGTTTATTGCCTTGTGCAGAATTTTTGTGTGTTCCCTTATGTACAGCTTTGTCCCTGACAACTGCTGTCATCTGTCTCCCTTTCAGTGCTCCCCTGTGGGACTCCTGGTTGTGCTCCATGCATCACATCCCTGCCTCACTGATTCTGCACTGACCCAGAGGCACAGCCTCCCTGGGAAGGGTTTTCCTGGCTCCTCACCCTGTTTTCTGGAGAGGAAGGAAGCGAGTGGAAGGGAACACCAAGATGAGATGGTGAGCATTTCACTGCTCTGTGCCTCGGCACCCCTAGCAATAAAAATATGTAAAATTTTCTCCTCCATTAAACCTTGAGGTTCAATTTGTGACTGTTCATAAGGGCAGAAGCTAATATAGAAATGGATTTTTTTAAGTGTTCAGTTAATTAGTGGCTTTAAGAGTTACCACATCCGTGTTTGTCCCTCATTTCCTACAGCGCTTTGTTTTTCCTGTGAATAAGACATTTACAGGCACTGTAAGCACTGTTTTCTTCCATCAGTGTTTTTGTTTAGGATACAAAACAGATTGGGGTGCCAATTTTTACTGGCTTCTAAATAACCTCATGTAGAGTTGAGTGTCTTAGCCGTAAAAGTTCTTCTCCAGGAAGCTTGTACCTGGACAGTGTGTCTTGTAATGGGACAAATAATGAAATTCAGCAAGTTTGGATGAAAAATAGAAGCAAAATGAAGGTGATTTTTTCTTTATGTAGCTTTTCTGCTTTTCCTTGCCCATTACCTGCTTGTTGCTGTCATACTGAGCCCTTGCTTGGCTCTTTGAGCTCTCCTGCCCCTGGTCCAGAGCATCACTCTTGGTTCCCAGAACAGCTTCAGACTCAGGAGAAACTGCTGTGCTGGGAGAGGATTGCCAAAACAAACCCTCTGGTGCCTCTTTGTGGGGGAATTAAAGGTCACAGGGAGCTCTTGGGAAGGGATGAATAGCATGAAGGATTGGCACCTTCACCTGCTGCTTTCTGTGAGTCATTGAACACCCAGTTTTAAAGTGAGCTTGATTTCTGAGAGTTTTTCCCTAAAACAGGCGCTGTTCCCATGAGTGGAGAAGCCCTGGCTGTGTGCAGGGTTCTGGCTGAGGCTGGTTTTGGGAAGGCTGTGTGGTTTGGAGATGTGATGTGGGGGAGCAACTACTCCCTTTCCTTTGCTCTGTGACTTTCATGCATTCACACGGACAACTCTGTTCTCTAACCAGCTTTCCCAAAAATGGGAAATGAGCTAGAGGGGAAATTAAAACTATCAGCTTACCCTCAAATGCCCTGTGAATATGACACTTTTTTTTTAATAAAAGCTCTTCTAGATGTAACGAACAATAATCTATCTTTCTCCAGGCTATTGACTTTCCTATAGAGAACAATGCAAAAGAGTGTCCTTCCTGCAGCAAACGCAGAGGCTGTTAAACACCACCTCCTGGGAGGACCTTGTTCTCATCTAAGCATGATGCTTTTCTGCCTAATTTAAATTTATCCTTATTCAGCTTCATTGCTGTCAGGGCTGCTCCTCAAAATAGAACCTTTCCATAGGTGAAAGTCTCTAAATGCTGATCTGGATGGAGGCAGACTTATGCCAGATTTTTAAAGTTATGTATTTAAAATTCCACTTTAAAAATTAATATAGGTTAGTTTTAAGATGATATTTTATGCATATATGATATGCAGCATCTTTTAAGCAAGGAATTTATTTTTTTCTTACGTTATTCCACCTCTTTCTTTATTATCCTGTGCAAGTATCCTTTGGAATCCAATGTGGCAGGATAACATTTACTTTGCTTTGTGGGTATCTTCAGAGGTGAGGTCATGGTAGCCTCTCTGTGAGGGACCTAAAAGTAATTTTTGATGTTTAATGTAATTAATTTTCTTATTTTCAATATTTTTGTAAAGGATGGCTTCACAGTTTTCTGATATTTTCTTTGCAGAGACCTTTCCTTTGATTTGTCCCCTGTGTTCAGAAACATAGGGTTCTGCAGCAGGGCTGGTTTGGTTTGATTCTAAACATTTCTTTGCTTTTATTGACACTGCAGTCAATAAAAAGACAGTGTTAGGAAAAGAGATATTATTTTCCTTGAACAACAACAGTGGCATCATGAGGGAATGCTGCTGTCCCCTCTGAGCCCTCCTTGAGCCCAGGGCTTTCCCAGCCCTCTTCTTCCAGTTTGCTGCCACTTTCCAGCTGTTGCTCAGCTTCCCTCCTGGGTGACACCATCTGCAGCTGCTGGGGAGCTGAGCATGAAGTCAAAGGAAAGGAACACAGCTTGACTCAGGGACTCCTGGAAAAAGAGAGGAGTGTGGAAGACAGAAGAAGCAGTGATAGCTGCAAGGCTGAGTGGTTTTCCAAAGGATTCTGAGAGACATCAGCTGCTCTGAAAAAGCAGAGGCTGAGAGCAATTCTGTTGTAAAACTGACTTATTTCTGATCACTACCATGAAAAATTGTGATGTGCTGTGATAAAAGTTGTCATGTTGATTTCTTGGCAAGCTTGGCTAGTCATGCACCATTGTCTGTCCAGTCTCTGTTGGCTCTGGCATTTTTGCATCATCCTTCCCATGTTAATAAATGAACTGTAACATCCCTAAAATTTTCTGAAACAAATCTGGGATTAGCCTAGTTCAGGGAGCATCTGGATCAGTGGTGCTGTGCCCTGTGCAGTGAGAAGGTGCCAGGAGCTGTCTTTGTGAGGCACTGGCTGTTGAAGGAAGTGGTAGAGTCACCATCCTTGGAGTTGTTTAAAAGACATATAGATATGATGCTTTAGTGCTAGACTTGGCAGTACTGGGTTACCAGCTGGACTTGAGGATATCAAAAGTCTTTTCCAACCTGGACAATTCTATGATTCTAAACTGGTGTTCTGGGCTTGATTTAAAACCCTAAGCTTAATATATGTGTCTAGTTCCTATCTGCTGTGTGTTTATTTAAATGAAAATGTCCTCCTCTTGCTTTCCAGGCTCTCTAGCCTTCTTCTCTTACTGATGCTTTGACTTGAGGGTGCTCCTCTGCAATCTACCAAGGTGCACAATTTGCAAAATTACCTACTGCCTCCAATCCCAGCCTTGTCCCATCCATGGGATTCTCCGTCCTGTTCTGTCTGGTAAGTCTTCTGCCTTTCACATTCAAAAAGCTCTTTAAAAAGTCATTATATCTATGCAAGTAGATAGGTAGATCCCAGGGAAATCCACTTTGGGAGTAATAAAACAAAATGTATTTTGTGCATTCATTGTTTTCTTCATTGAATTGAAGGGAAAGAAGTAAAATAAAAGAATTTTTAGCTTCTTGCCTGTAAAATTTGGAATATGCTGAGATGCCTAACTTCAGTGTGGACTAAAGCTCTAAAGAACTTGATAAAAACCATTAGTGACATGACTTGGTTTGTGTGGAAGGCCAAAGAGAATTTGCTGTGTGCTCGCAAATCACCGCAGCTATCCTGGCAGAGCTGCAGTGGGCACTGCCCTGCCACAGCACCTGGGGGATCCTGGCTGGTTCCTTCCCTTCTTTAGGGTCACCCAGCAAAGAGAACACAGGCTTTGGGCTGGGGACAATTTCTTTTTAGTGTTGGATGTGCAAATGCTGAGTTGCTGCATAAGGAGGGTGTGATGTGCTGGTCTGTGTTTGCTTCCAGCGTGTTCCCTGTATGTGTGATACTCAAAGCTAGAGAAAGCTGCCAGTGTGAATTGTCTGGGCAGCTGCTGTGGAGCTCATAGAACTGTCATAACTTCATATAAACTGCTCTCACATGTGCCAGACTGTCAGCACTCTGGGCCAGCTCTTAGAGGGTCCAGCAAGTTTTTGTAGCTTAGGCAGTACCTGAGAAGGTTCCTGTTTGGCCCCGCTGACTTCTGAAGGTGAGAGTTTCGATTCTCAGCAACATCTGCACCTCTCTTACATCCAGCTGATGTGGGGAACTTATTAACCTTTCCTGAGCAGAGTTTGCTTTTTAAAAAATGGATCAAAAGAACATGTTTTGATACATTAAAAAATGCATGTCATAAAACTGCTGTTTCTGTGCCTGCTGAAGCCAAGAACTGCTCAGGCGTGAGAAAGAGCAAAGAGAAAAAAAGCCAATAAAAACTATCCAAGCCTAACAGAAATATTAGGAAAGGAGATGAAGGACAACCACCTGGGATGCCCATGAAACAACTGATTTTAATCCCCTGCTGGTGCTACTTGTTTCCTTAGAAAGGGAATTTATAGATGAAGGAAAGATTGCATGGGTAATGTGCTTGGTCAGTGCTTGTAACCCTCAGCCTGGGGCCAAAAAATCCTGAAAGGCAAAGAATGATGGGTTTTTTTGTAGATATCAGGAGTTCCCCTATTTCTTGCATGTCCTCTGCAGATCTGGTAGTTCTTTAGGGAAGGATTGTTGGCCTCCAGTCATACAAAAAGGAGGCAGCAAACATGCACATGGACTCAGGAACTGCTCAGTCTGTGGAAAAATGTAACTGAAAGAAATTTATAACTGACTGGAGACACTGGGAAGAATTTGGAAATGGTAGCACCAACTTCATACCGCTGAGATAAAGCTTGTAATACAGTGGGCTTGTGAAAAGCTTCAGGATTTATCCTTATGCAGCAGTGTGAGTTTGGATACTGACCAGGACACCATCTGCAAGTGTCCAACAAAAATCAAAAACAATTTATAGAGGAGATATTGCCTTCCCTCCACTCTCCAACAGCACTTCCAGCCAAGTGGGAATGGAGGAATTTTATAAGATTAGTGGGCTACAGGCTGCAAGCAGAGAGCTAACCTTGTCTGCCTCTAAAGCCAGGGGTATAATCTCTAAATTAAATTTACATGATTTATCACATCCAGGAAGATTGGTGAAGCAACCAGAAAAAGTAGAGGAGAGGGGAAGAGATGATGGCCATTGGACTGGAGGGGTTTTGTCTTGTCAGTGGTAAAATGTACAATTCAAACCACTGAAATGGGATTAGTAGTGGGTCCCCAAACCAAATTGTACTGAAACAGAGGTGCTTAATATATTGTTTGCAAAATGCAATATCTCAGGACAGAGACCCATCTGTTGTCACGGAGGAATCAGATGGAAAGTGCATTAAAAGTTGGAATTAGTCCCCACTGGGAGATCTGCATTGAGTCATGGTGATATATAGGATCTGTGCAGAGGGAGGAGAGACAATACTGTCCCTATGATTTATGCATTGCACAGTCACTGCCACTTGCTACAGCATTGCTGCTCTCTTGGCTGCAGACAACAGCAGAGAGAGGGTCCCCCTGGCTCCTTTGTAGTCCCATTGTGCTGGAGCAGCTCTGTTAGCATGGGGAAAAGTGTTTGAAAAGAAAGGAGAAACTCACACAAAATGCAAAGACCAACAGAAGCTGGCCCAGGAGAAGAAACTGCAGATTTGATGCCTTTTATTCACTTGGAGCCTTAATGTAGAGTCAGAACATAGAAGGATGATTTGTTTAAGCATCTCAAGTATGTTTCTTCTTCACAGACAGCTTTCATGACATGTAATAAAGGCACTGTACAGATGTAAATCTGCGGAGAACAAACTGGGAATTGGGGCTGTGCAATTCCTGGCTGCCTTTGGAACAGTGTGGATCAGGCTCAGTCCATGGCTCAAGAGGAGCTAAAACCATGTTTGTCTATATAGGTAAAATAAGAATTAGACCCAGGACAACTGCAGCTGCTGAGCCTGTGGTGCTCCTAATAAAACTCATCTTTCCTTCTGTGATCCCCTGCTCCAGCACTCCCCACTGCTGCTCAGCTGTGCAGGTTTTCATCCAGCCAAGTGCTCTGATTTTACTTTGCTGCTTCTTAAGCAACAGCTACAACTAGGACAGGGATAAAGCCAGCCTTGAAAACCTCCCCTACACACCTTGCAAAGGGACTGATTAAAGCTTTCTTGTTATCCCTGGGAAATCTGGGCACCTCCTAAGGAAGAGCTATGAAATCGTTTCCCTTGTTAACTGCTGGGATCTTCTTGGAAATCCTATCATATTTCATTTTTATTACCTGTTACTACAACTATCCAGGTGGCATATTGAAAAACACTTGTCACAAAAATGTAGCATTCTTCTTTTATTAGGAATAAATGAAATTTATCTCATAACCCAATCTCCTTCTAAAATAACTACAGATCCTGGCAAAGAGGAATTGAAGATAATATATTTTCTTCATTTATTGCATTAGCATTCATCATCTTCCCTTGTATTTTTTCCATCTATTTTTTTTTTTTCAAATTAACCCCCCCAGGTATTTAAAGGCCATTTTGTTTTGTTTTTGCTGAGTTTTGCTGGTTAGCTGAAGCTGGCACATTGCCACACTCACATCCAGTCTCTGTTAAAACTTGGTGGGGTGCCACTCCAAGGAGACACCTCATTAAATTCATGTTGGCAAATGTTTGTCACCTTCTCAGGAGCTCTGCAGTGATTAAGGCTGGGATTTTCCTCCCCTCGTCTCTGAGCCAGTTCCTGGATCCAATGTTAACAGGCATTTTCTCAGGTAGCCAGGATTACTTGCCCTCTAAAGTGTCTTTCTCTCTCTCTGCTCTTGAGGGAGCCTGGATGACAGGCCCAGGTTACACACTTCGTTTTTAGATGCTTAAAATGAGATGAATTCCATCCTCCAATTCCTTCAAAACTATTTACTTGATTTTTCTTCCCTGCTGCCTCTGGCAAGAGTATGTTTCAGATCAGTTCTTCCCTGCACCAAGAGATCCTCATTCAAATGCTCCAAGGCTTGACCTTTCCTGAGCTTTTTCATTTATGCCACCTGCTTCCCACATTTGGCATAGCCCTAAACAGTTTCATATCATTTCATGAGCTCTCTTTAGAGTTATGCTCTCCCTTGGTCACCTCTGAGTCTCCTCTCTCCCAGTACAGGTCATGTTTGCCCAGTGCTTCTGTGTGAGGTGCTGAGGTGCTGAATCAGTCTTGCATTGTCTGAACTCCTCCGTCACAGCAGCATCTTCTGGGCCAAGCTCTGGCTTGCTTGGAATGTGACAGTGAGGGAGAGGAAGGACATGGGGAAATTGTGTTTTCTTGGCAGAGGCTCTTGTGCTGGAAGAACCCTGGTGCATCTGAATGTCTGGAGCTGTGAGGAGGTTGGTGAAGAAAGTACAGTAACTCCATGAAGAGGGTTTGTGCCAAGATTTATATGCTGGGAAGTTTTGGGCAAAATGAATCTATTGATTCATTGCTCTCTGGCTTTGCCTGGTTTTGTTTATTTTGGTTTTCTGGTTGATTTTTTTTTTTGGGGGGGGGGTGTATTTTTGTTTAGTTTTGTTGTTTTGTTTTGTTTTTTGTCCTTGCTTATTGTGGTTTTTTCACCCCCCAAACAAACTTTTGGGACCCTCAGGCACACTGGAAAAATGTTGGATGTTTGGTGAGCAGCTTCCAGGCCACATACATTTCCCTCTTCTTTCTTTCTTTTCCTCTCTAGTTACCCTGAAATTCACTTTCCTGTGATCTGAGTTGTTTCTTCAGCTTGGGCACCAGAATACTGTGGAGGGAAGGGCCATAAAAGCAGGTCATGGCATTACCTAAATGGCAGAGCTGTGATATGTGCTGTAGTTTGGGACTAGTTTTGTGTGAATCATTTATCCAGAACTATGTATTGCACAAAGTGGAGCATCTTGATCAGAGTCTCAGTTCACTGCTTGCTGAAATCTGACCCTGTGCCTGCATGTGCTCTCAGGAGCTTTTAGCTTAGGTGCACACAGAGCCCTGGGACAACGGTGTAAGGCAGGCTGATAGGAGAGAGAATGGGGTTGTTTTTAAGAAAAAGACTGATAAAGAAATGGGAGGGAAGAGAAGCTGTTTAACATTCTGGGTTTGCTTAGATACACAGAGAGAAATCAGTCTTCTCTCTGGTGAGGGATGGGCTGGACCCATCCTGCCCCACCCCAGCTTGTCCCTTCACTGTCCCAGCCTGCTCCTGAGACCACCAGGCTGAGGCTTGCAGTGCATCGACCTCTTGAGCTCTGTCTCTGCTGCTGGAGCCATCACAGGCTGTGTCTGCCAGGGCTGGCTGATCTTGCTCTGAGAGGGGAAAAATATCCACTATAATCCTCACCCAGAACATCACTGATCTGGAAGAAGAACTCCCAGGAAACAGGAGAATGAATGATTTATCAAAGGTAGTTTTGACCCTTGCCAGGGTCATATTAAGCACCTTCTTTCTTTCTGGATGGCTGGAGAGACTGGGCATGTTGATATATGCTTTTCCTCTTTTATTCTCCATTATCTGAACCACAGTGAGAGAGTTTTAGTCTTTGAAAATATGCTGGTTTGAGCTGAGAGGAAAGGAAATACACAGAAAGGTGGTGTCTTCTGCTGTTGCAGTGGAGGCCAAGTGGTTTGTGACAATTTCAGTGGGAATTATTATGGAGTTTCTCAGTCTGATGTGAAGAATCTGCTCTGGTCCCTCACCTGCAATGGAGCTGCATGTAGACAAATTTTGGTTAATTTCCATTAAAAAATAGAATTTTTTTTAGTTGGGGATGCATTAGGTGCTGTTCCCCAGGGACAGGAGGGGTTCCCCACTCCTTGGATACATCACATCAAAAGCTGATATCTCCCACCCCAAGTTCAGCCCACCAAATTTGGATTCCAAATGTTAGTCTCCAAACAACTTCCCATTTCATCCTGGAGAGTGTAACATGCACCTGCACATGGCTGAGGCCTCAGATTTAAAAGATGTGTATGTGACACTTGGGAACATGGTTTAGTTGTGGGCTTAGCAGTGCTGGATCAATGGTTGGACTCAAGTAACTTGAATATTTTTTTCTAGCCCAAATGATTCTATGATTCTAAATGAATCTATAATTCCTTGGGGACTTTCCAGCTTTTTACTGCCATGACTGGGAAGGGGAACCTTATATCTCCCACCTCAAGAGGGAGGTGTCCCTTGTCCTGTGTTATCAGGGTGACAGCATCCTTTGTACTGTAAGGTTTTAAGCTTCACAGTGGGGAAGTAAGAAAACAGTACATTTTGTCTAAAGAAAAACCTTTGAATCTGCCAAATATTTGTGAGACAACAAAACTTGCAAAGTGTCTGGAATGTGGCTGATTTATGACTGCTTTGTGGGCGTAATTTTCTCTGTTTGCTGGTCCTGAGCTTTATTTGCTTTGGGAGAATACCACTGTGAGTGTTTTGGTGTGACATTTACTGTTTCCCTCATGCAAATTGGCTCAGCAGCAGCCCAGGGACAGCAGACCATGAATTTCTAAGGGCTGGCAGGGGGAGTGTACAGGGAGGTCAGTATGGGGGTGTGATTTCTCCTCCCTGCAGAAAGGGAGCTGCATCAGTGGCTGTGGAAGGATGCTCTGGAGAGATGATGCAGAATTATTTGTGTTTTGTTTCAGCTGCCCTTTTTTTCCAGCTAAATCAAACTGGTATTTTGGGGCTGTACTGCTTAGGTCCAAGCCTTGAGGCATTTTTTCTTTCTGATGCTATTTAGTTTATTGTTTTTGTCTGTCTGTGTGGTTATTTTTAAGAAAAGTGGTGAGGATATATATCGTTCCTGTCTTCTAGCCCCTCAAAAGAAATTTGTAAGTCACCTGATCCAGTTTTTCTTTTGAAAGAGGAAAGGAAGAGAAAACACACTTTGGATCAGAATTTGGAAGTCTGTCTAGAAAAAAAACACATTTTGGACGGAGGGAAAATCAGGTTCTGTAATTGGAATTGATTTTTAAGGTTCACCATGGGGTTTGCACAGCAGTGTAGACTTGAGAGCCAGGAAAAAAGATGCACAGTAGGCATGATGAGACAGTGGTATCAGGCACTGTAGAACCTGGTGGTGCAGTGGAAGATAAGATACTGCAATTCTCTGAAGAGGTGGAGGTGCTAGTTCTGATATCTTGGAGGAAGGTGGTGCAATATGCAGCAAGAGCTGGCACTGCTTTTGTGTTTGGCTAAACGTGGCACTGATTTATCTCAGGAAGGAGTTTCATGCAGGGGGGCACTGTAGGGAGACGGTTGCTTGTGATTTACTCATTGTGCCAAACTTGCTTTGAGTTTTATTTTTAAAAAGCCTGTGTAGTCTCTTTTTGCTGCCTCCCTCTCCCACGCTGAGCAGCACTAAATGCTGCTTGCCACTGAGGACATTTAAACTAATTTTTCCAAAGTGCTGACGAAGCAGGACACACTTTTATTGCTGTCATAACACCGCTCAAGCTCTCTTCCTTGATTGCGTTTGTAAAACACCGACCTTAATAAGTTCTCACGGCGAGGAGCGGCTGGCGCAGGCGGCAGCCCTGAGTGACAGCCCATCTGCTGTGGGTCCTGCTGGCCAAAATGACTTCATTACCAGGCAGCACTGAGGGGAGACAGGGGCTGAGGAGAGCTCAGCTGTGCTGTACTTGCTGCCCTGTTTGATCCCATGGTGCGTGCCAGGGTAATTGGCAGGTTCTGGTCCATTTTCACTGCCCAGCACGGTTCCTGCCCCTGGAGAAATGTGCTCTTTCTGTCTCAGTGCATTTGCACGCTAAACAGGCAACTGAAGCCCATCTTTGCCTGCCAAGCAAGTGTTAAAAAACCCTTTCAACCTGCTGCCCTCAGCAGCACAACAAGAAAAAGTTGGAAGTTTGGGGACTCCACTCCAGACCAAATGATAACATCCTGTGTCTATTTCTGATGCATGTCAAAGTGGCTCAGGTTGAACATCGGGAAGAATTTCATCACTGAAAGGGTGACTGAGCACTGGAATGGGCTGTCCAGGGAGGTGGTGGAGTCACCATCCCTGGAAGTATTCAAGAAATGACTGGATGTGGCCCTGAGTGTTATGGTTTAGTAGCATGGTAGGGTTTGGTCAAAGGTTGGACTCAATGAACTTGGAGGTCTTTTTCATCCTGAATAATTCCTGTAGTGCAACATCCGTGTGCTACCCAGCAGAGACTGGACACACATCCTGCCACTGTGCAGTCCAGGACTGGGGACAGCCAACCCTCACCCAGAGCAGCCCAAATCAGGACTTTGTCTGATTGTTTGTCTCTTCTGAAGAGGAGGGAATTCTGTAGCCAGGCTTGAATCTATAGCATGTAGTGCACTGTCACAGGCACAAGAGATGTCTCTTCCCTTAGCTGAAAAGCACTTGAGCCAAGCTTTCTTTGATCTCCTGATCAAATCTGCAAATTTGCCTCAGCTCCAGCCTGGGGCACCTGCAAGTCAGAGCCAGCCTGCAGCTCCGTTACTGTCCCCTGGGTTTGACCTGCAGGCACGACAGCACTCCTGATTTCTTTGGTTCTTCTGAAAATACACAGTCTGTCCAACCCCAAGCTCCTCTCTTCTCTCTTCCACCCTGGATTCCTCTCACTCTCTCAGTACTGCCACTGCACCTACTCCAGAGGAAAAGCTCCTCTGGAAGCAGCGATCCCTGTGAGCAGGTTCTGGAGCTGCTCCTCCCGGCTGCTGCAGCCTCCCTGTGCACATTCACAGTGGCAGCTCAGGCTCCACAGCCAGGGGCCCTGCTATTTCAGTCCTGGCCAGGGTCTGGGAAGACTCTGGTGGCAGATTGTGTTGTGATTCAGTAATAATGATAAAAGGTTGTGTGTTCATGGAGCTGTACATGCTTACAGACGACTTAATAGTAGCTGATTAATTTTCCCAGTGTTGTGAATCACTGGGGCAGCATTTTCTCCAACTAAAACCCTCTCCAGAGCTTTGTCCCGTCAAAGACACTGACACAGGATGATAGCAGATCTCTGTGTTCTCACCCCCTGCTTACACCCCCTCTTTGCTGCTTCCTGTTCCTGGGTCTATTTTTTAGGTCCAAATGAATACAGAAATGGCCCCCAAATGAAAAAAAAATTATACTCTAGTAAGTCTTGCTGGGTTTTTATGTAAAGTATCTCCTGCCTTATGTTCTGCCTCTCCCCCTCAGTGTTTCTTGGTTAGGATATTTTGCCTTCAAGTCATGTCTTGATGAGTATCAGACTGGGCACTGAGTCCTGTTGGGGAATCAGATGCTGGGGGTAGCAATTGAAGCTTTTTGGCAATTTGCTTTCAAATGTCTTGGCAACAAGAATAATTCAGAGCTAATGAAATAGATGAAGAGGAAAGAGGGGGTCATCTCTCAGGCTGGAAAAGGCAGCTTATGTCATTTGCTCAGCATGGCTTTAAGACAATCTAGCTGTCCCAGAGAAGAAAATGTCATGGGTTTCTTCTCCCTTTTCTCTGTCTGGTGTAGGCACTCACTTGGGCTGCAAGAGGTGTTGAGGCATATCAGGGTTGAGTGAGGATCTGCTGGGGCTGAATAAGTGAGAAAAAAAGAAAATCTCGGAGCCACAGACTATCTTTCTTTTCCATTAAAGAAAGCTCATGACAGTAAAAACCATGTAGGTTTGCAGAGTCATTGCAATATTTGTACAGGTGTGAGCTATCCCTGGCCTTTGTCTGGAGGAGAGGGAACAGTGGATTGCATCTCTGAACTTCCTCCATCCTCCCCAGATCCCATGGTGGCAACCTTATTGGCTAAGGAAGCACAGAATCGATATTTTTGACTTGTCAGTATTCTTGTCCAGCATTTTTTATCCTGCTCTTTCTCATTGCACTCTCCACTGCAGTTGTTTTATTTTTGCTTCTCTTGATTTCCACCTCTACTCCTTTGTGGCATGACCTTTCCACATCTTTAAGTTCATGGTCTTCATTCTGTGTGTTTGATACAGTCTTAAGCAGTTTTGTAGCTTCTTTTCCTTCCTCAGTCCCTCTGGAACAGATATCACTCAGTCAGGTCATAATTTCTTCTCCTTCTATAGATTCCAGCTCCACTTCTCCAGCCTGCTGTTGTAACCAAGGTCCCTCAGTCCCAGAGTGACCCCCTGCATCCCTGTCACAAGCTCTGCATGTCTTTGTGCTGATCCTTTGTTGGGCTGCTGTCAGCAGCTAAATGCATTTTCTGATATTCTCCCTCTCTCTGCAGCTGTTGAGGCTTTGTTGGTGAATTCAACCTCGCACCCCGAATGTCTCAGCAAGGTGCATGGGCACTTTCTCATGCCTGTGTCTAAGCCCAGGGAAATGGTCTGGTGAGAAATGGAGATGTTTTCTCCAGTATCAATGCCATGATGGTGCTGCCATGTGGGATATTGCTCTGGGAGGAGGCAAGAGTCATGGCAGGTGCTCCTTTACTGTATTTTGGTTTGTGCCCTTTGCCTCTTCTGACTCTGGGCACCACTGAGGAGAGTTTGGCCCTTCCATCTGTATTTCCTCCCTCAGGTATCAGTAAGGATAAGGTGTCCCTGAGAGTTCTCTTCTCCTGGCTAAACAACCCCAGCTCCCTCAGCATTCCCTTGCAGATAAAGTCCCTTGGACAACTTCCTGGCCCTTTGCTGGACACCCTCCAACACATCCATGCCTTTCTTGTTCTGGGGAGCCCAGCACCAGACACAGGACTCCAGATGTGTGTCAGCAGTGCTGACTAGAAGGGAGTGACCACATCTGCCTTGACCTGCTGGCACTGCCCTGCTGGCACAGCCTGTGGTCCTGCCTTGCCATGGGGCACATTTGCTAGCTCACATTCAGCTTGTCCACCAGGACAGCGAGGTGCACTGCATGCTTCAGTGTCTTTCCATTTATTTTGTGTCATTAGGGTTTCTTCAGGCTGCTGAAGCCATTTCTGTTTGCATTAGAGTGTTCCAGTTTTCACTGAGTATTATCAGATAGCAATTTGATGTGAAATGGGCAAAAGCTGATTGAAGGGCCAAGGCAATTCTCTCCCTCATCATCTTCCCAAATAAGCACTGCTGTTGTAAGCTCCAAAAACACCTGTGAATGAAAGAATGTTCTTAAACTCTTGGATGACTTCCAGCATCTATCTGTGGGGAGGATAATCTTTCTGTGAAGAAAGGATGGAAGCCTGTGTGTACACAAAGGTGACATTAAACTGAGCTACCCTTCCACTCACATTTGTTAATAATCCATTGCATATGTTTCAGAGGCTTAAAGGACCACTGTGAATTCTTTCCTGGGAAAAGGAGCCTTGCACAAGATGGTTTTTTAGGCCCTAGAGACGAGTAAATCTTCCTCAAATATTTTGAATCATTGATGGGTATTTGTTCCAAGCTTTAATCACTCCTGTCATACCAGCCTCATTTTCACCCAGGTGACTGTTCCTTGTGGCAGAAGGGTGACACAGTGGCACTTTCAAATCAGAATGGAGATGTCTCAGCACAGCTGGGAATCCCCAGGGCTTACTTGGGAGCGATTCAGATCCTCTGAACAATGATAGGATCATAGGAGAATTTGCTCCTGAAACAACAAAAAGGGCTTTCCAAGGTCCTTCAGAGACCTGTCTGTTGATTCAAACTTCCACACTGAACGTGGTAATCATTTCCCTGGGCAAAATTTCAGCGAATTGCAGCCTCTTCTGTAATCCCTTCTCTATCCTATTGTCTTTGATAACAGGCTGTTCAGCAGACATGGAAAAAGCCCAGCCTTTTTCCTCTGCCTGTGGCAATCCTCAGGTGCTCCCACATTCCCCTCTCCCATCACTACCAGAAAAACCCTGTATTGCTCTCCAGTGGAAAAAATTCACGCCCAGCAAGTGAGAAATTTCTTTGCTGTGGAGGGTCAGCAGGAGGTGGATTACACCCTGAAAATCCCCTGCCAGTTCTTGGAAAATAGGATTTAGATCTTTGTATAAAGGCAACTTTTATTAAGCAAACTGCTATCCAGTTGGCTCCCTGGAGTGCTCAGCTACGTGAACTTAGGCAGCTTTTAGCCAGGAAATTGGAGGGACACGGTTATCTGTCACGGGCTTAAAACCCTGCCAGTGCCCCTGGGGTGATGCTTCTATACAGAGGCAGGGGAGAATCCACATGTACTCCAAGAAATGAGGAGGGGAGCATGGCTACCAGGTGATAATATTTCCATTTCAAACCAAAGGGAAAGTCCTTAATTTATCATGAGGTACTTTTGGGTGGTCAGCTAAGAGAACCTGAGGCCTATAGACACTGCAGCTTTCTGTACTGACCCATATGATGGTTTTGTTTGACAATAAGGTGCTGCTGGTTGGTTTTGGAAGGAACTGAGCATCAGTCTTGTTTCTGAGGGTGGAAGTGAGGGAGGTATGGCCATTACTTGGAGGAACACTGTCCATGTGCATGCATGTGTATTGATATTTTAGAAGAAACACCTGTGGCTAAGATGCACATCACTGCTCAGATAGATCTCATGAGCACAACCTTTGGGCTTAGGCTGGACTGATCATATTCCTCAGAGAAATGGAAAAGCCTGTAGGTTGTCATCCTCTGCCAGCTGCCAATAGCTCCAGTGGCCCAGCTGGAGATCTGAAAACTCTGGGCTATGGCACACTTGGCACCTTTCATGGGATCATGTTTGCCTGTGGTAACATGATTATGGCATTAAGAGCTGCCACACTGGCATAAACCTGATCAGACATTCTCTTTTGTGGTTGTACTTCTGGAATGGAGTTGGGAGCTGCTTGCACTGAGTAGTAGTTGATCTGGTCCTGGAAAGCTTGAATGTCATGAACAAAGCGACAGAGAATTGAGTTTTCTCCAGAATCTGAGCCTTAGTCCAGACAAAGATCATCTGAGCTCAGGGAGGTAAGTTCTAGTTGCAGGGGGAAAAAATTGGGCATTTTTAACTAAACTTCTTTTTTTTTTTGAATTTTTTCTTTTTTCTCTTGTGACATTTGGGGCTTTCTGTCCTTGTCCAGAGGGGAAGCATGCTCTGGAGAGATGGGTGATGTGCCTGCTTTGCTGCACAGCATGTGGAGCTGGTGAGGACTGGTGGACAGCACTGAGGCCACAGCAGCACTGCAGTCACCTCCCTCCTGATTAATGGGAGCAGACAGGGACCAAATGGGTCATAAATGTGCCCCAGAGCTGCAGGGGAGGTGCACCCTGTGATGGACCCTGAGGGGCTTGTCCTGACATCATCTGGATGGGGGAGCCTGCTGGACAGCTGATGTGGCGTCAGGGGAAGGCTGAGACAGACAAAGTTGTCTCAGAAATGCCTTTGGGTCTCACAGCTCAGACACAGCCAGTGACACCCCTGTCTGCTCTCATCCCTGTGGAGGGACAAGGCTCAGCAGAGCCACCTGGACATGGCCTGCATGCGTTTTTTGTGTGCCTTGCTGAGCCCTGCCTTGCTGAGCCCTGCCTTGCTG
>NC_031782.1:5878496-5998197 GCF_001522545.3 Parus major | reverse complement strand
CCCTGCCTTGCTGAGCCCTGCCTTGCTGAGCCCTGCCTTGCTGGACCCTGCTGTGCAGCTCCTCATGGCTCCCCCAGGCCATTGCTGGTTGCAAACAGTAATTGCACATTATTCTCTCCCTGCAGAGGTGCAGGCAGGCTGGATATTGCCCTTATTGTATGCAGAAGATAGGTAGAAGGTGATTTTTGAGTTAATGAGACCTTCCAAAAAACAAAGCTTTCTTAGCAAAGATAATATTCCCCCCCTTCCTTGTTTCCCCTCCCTGTCCCACAGTGCTCCCTTCTTCCCATTCCAGGTGCTTCTGCTTCTGGAAAGACATTTATCATTTCTCCATCTCTGATGGTAGATTTTTCCCCCCCTCTCTTGCTCGCTCATTTTATCTTGCCCAAGGGGTCTGTGCTGCCTTTTATTAGCTGACACTTCACTTCTGCAGATGGAAATGACACTAATGGAATGTGGCTGAGGCTTTATTACAGAAATGCTATTCGCCCTGCACAAGCAAACTTCCAAATAATCCCACAGGAAAGGAATAAACCTTGAAGGCAGCTGCAGGAGACGCAGATGAAAAAGAAGACAGGAGAAGGGACTGATGGGTTAAGAAGGGAAAAAGAAATAGGGAAGGGGAAGAAACAGGCTAGGTCATATTCTTTTGTGTCCAAAAAGAAAGCAAAGGTAGTTTAACAGAGAGTCAGCTGCATTTAATGTCCAAGTTGCTGGCAGAGGTTTCTAGGTGAGAAGATGGGGCAGTGACAGCTCTCTGCCTGGCTGTCACTCCTGTCATTGCCCCAACTTCTTGCCTAAAAGCTGTGCCAGTAAAAAAACTGCTAAGGATGGTGGATTCTGTTCTGTAACTTTGGTTGTGCTACTGTAAACAAGCAAAAGGTTTTCAGACTGGGGAGTTGTCTCACCAAACCTGGTTGTGCTGAGCAAAGCTGACAGACCTGGGTCTTTTTGTTTTTCCTGAGCATGAAATCCCACCTGTGACACACTGAGAGGTGACATCACTGTGTCCTTGCACTCTGGTCCATTGTCAGGGCCAGACCATCTATCTGCACCATAAGAAGGAGATGTGAACACTTGCAAAGGACCCCTGAGAGCTGTTCTTGAATCCTGCCCCTTGGCTGTGGCCAACTCAAAACCCCAGGACACAATGAAAACCAAATGGTTGCAGAGATAAAGTGCCAGAAGAGAGAGAACAAACATCTGGGAAGAGAGGAGGGCAGTAGACTGGGAAGACTTAGAGAAGGTGAGAGAAGTGACATTTGCTTAGCAGCAGCCTCTGTGGTTGTTCTTCTGTGTTATTGATGCTTTCTTTTCCCTCCCACTTTTATTTTCGTGGTGTGTCTATTACCTCTATGGCTCATTAGGCAACAAGATGCTAATACTGCCTGTAAAGCTGCAGGATAGATAATCTCCCCCTCTTCTGTTCTTCTCTGTGCCTTTTTTCTTTATTAGATATCTATTTTTGCTTTGCTTTGTTTTGTTTCCTCTCCATTTAATCATCTTCTCCTGCCTCCCTTCATTCATAGTGTATGTCAAAGGAGAATGATTTCAGGAGCTGGAAACTTTCTTTGCTCTCTACTTTTCCTGCTGTAGGAATTTATTCCATCTCTTAAACCAGTTAACCCTGTTTTAAAAAAAAACAAACCAAACAACAACCCAGCTGTGACATATTGAGAGATGTTACTCTGGGGAATGATTCTAGCAAGAGTAAGCTGTGTATTGACCAGTTTCAATTGGCAGGAGACCTGGATGGGGAAGAGGACTTAATTAACCCAGACTCAAAGGTGCCAAGGAAACAGAAACGTTTGTGTTGGTCCACAGCAGAAAAGGCAACACAAGCAGCCAGTTTGTGGCTGGTTCTCCCTGCTCACTTGTTGGCTCTCAGACTAGCTGGCTCAATCCTTGTGGAAGCAAGCCACTGCCAAATGGCCTCCACTGTGAGCCTGGTTCCTTCCAGAGCAGCTACCACCCAGGGGAGGGTTGGCCTGTGGGGATGTGTGCAGTCATCCCCACACATCCATCATCTGTGTGCCTCTGATGGCAGATGAGAATTTTATTTATAGCACAACCTTTCTTTCTTCTTTCACCAAAGCACTTAAGGGTGTTGTACATCATCATAATAAAACCCATTACAATAAAATATTACCTCTAGAATCTTTGAAAATGAAAGCCAAGCAGAGGAAGCTCAGAGAAAGTGAGAAAAGCAAGGGCAGGAGTAGAGAGTGGGAATTTTACATATTTGGGGTGGCAGAAAGGCCATATTGCAGGTGGAGCCTGGGTAATCTCATAAAGGTCTTGAGAGTCTTTGCAGGAATGGGGTTAGACAGAAGCAGACAAAGCTTGGAAAAAATGGAGAGAATGGTCTGGACTGGTTCACTGGATTGATGCACCCCAAATCTGGGAAGAGTTTGGAGGAATGTCTGGTGCTCGGGATGAGAGCATCCCAGTCTCCTTCCCACCTTTGTCCAGTAAATTCTTCCTTGTGGGAGGGGCTGTGGTGAATTTGAGGAAGGAGCTTAAATCTTTCATGTTCAAGAGCCCACTGTGGTATAGCTGGCAGCAGATGTGGGCTGTGATGGTGGGAGGTATGAACAAACAGGGACTAGACCTGGCCTGAACTCTTTCATTTTTCCCTGCTATTTTGTTTCCTACTTTTCCCTTCCTCCTATTTCTTGAAATTTTTTGTGGATGAAAGCAATGTTTCGTTTTCTGTTTGTAGAGCTATTCTTTGTTGCAGTTCAGGCTCTTTTGCACATCTCCCTGGAGCAGTGTGTTTTTTTGTTTAGGCTCCAAGTTATACAGGCAGTTTAGTCTCCCTTGTCCTCCTCTCCTGTTCTACCCAGACATGTTTATCCCCAAAGCCCAGCACTGTTCTCTCTTGATCATTTTGGGTAGCCAGAGTCTGGCTGAACCTCCACAACTGGAGCCTGCCCACAGCAGAGGCAGTGCTTGTTCATTGTGCAGTCATGAAGAGACACCAGAGAATGTGCTGACCTTGTGATAATTAATGGATTGTGGGGTAATGGTTCTGTGTGACGCATTACAGAAATGGGATCCAACACTTCTACATTTAGGGTAATTGAAAATCTGAGACATTTATTATTTTGGGCACACTACAGTAACTTTGGTCTTTAAATCTTAAATTAGTCATTTCAGACATTTACAGGAAGAAAACAAGGGGCTGGCGAATAAGGGAGATTCAAGCAGTCCATGGACTGGTCTTGAGCTTGTACCTCATGGGTCCTATGGTGGTGAAGTTTCTGGAGAGTCTGCCACAGTTTAAACGTTCTGTGACCTTTCCCAGAGAGCAGAGCCTCTTTTGGGGCAGGTTTGTCCCTCTCTGGTGCTGGTGGTGATGTTTGGGCTGTTCCCGTTGCAGTGCCAAGAACAATCCCTGGAGTGGCTGCTGTGTCCCTGGTGCAGAGCACCGGCCTGGCTCCCTGAGCACCTTGCAGGGATTGCTCAGGTGAGCAGAGACAATTTTCTGTGAGAATCACTTTGCCAGCTGAGTGCTGTGGCGTGGAACAAGCCATCATTACGGTCTCACCTGTTATTTGTGTGTATAGCAGGTTGCACAGTTAAGGGGAGAGATCTGTAATAACCAACCCTAAGTAAAGGGTTTGTAACCAGGCTAATAGAATCCATTTCCTTCAGCTGCTCCATTATAGCAGTGCCCCAGACTGAGCTTTTGCTTCACAAAGAAGGAACCACATTAATTTTCACTCTGTTATTTTGAAACAAGCAGACAAACAACTGCTTGTTTCAGCCTTCTCCTCCCATTCACTTGTGAGAATGGGAAGGGGTGGCACAGAGTGGTACAAAATAAAAAGAAAGACAAATCCAGAGGAAATAAAAGAGCTAGAAAACTTGAAATCCCTAAGAAAGATATTTTTCAATGCTCTGCTTCCTCCCCTGTCCATAACTTGTTAGGTACAGTGCACTCCTGATGAGAAAAAGTGTGACTTTTCTTTGGTGGGAGAACAGTCCATAGTGGGAGCAGGGAGAATTCAAGCATCTTAATTTAGGGAATGCAACAGTGTGCCCCACCCAGGAGCCCAGGCTTCATGTATACTGATCTTGAGAGATGTGTGTTCCTCCTGTAGCTATGGATTATTGCCTATAACCCCCAAGAGTGCAGAGAAGTCACACTGGAGTTTCCTATTTAACTTTTCTTTTGTCTGCCCTTATTTCCTCTTTCAGTCCTTTAAAGTGTGGTCAAAGGATTGTTTTATTCTCCTCTGGATGGTGTTTTTAATCTCTAATTAGACAGTTTTCTCCTTTCAGCTGCCACAGACAAGGTTACAAACCTCAGATTTGAAATGAGAGTGGTGATAACGGAGGTGGTGCCATGCCAGAGATTGGGCTTGCTGCCTTTAAGGCTGACTGGAAAAGTAAAAGAGAAAATAAACGTAAACAGCAACATTGTGGTGTCCTTGAGTAGCTGAAAGGAAAGAGCTTTGGCCAGGACCATTGGCTTGGTGTGTTGACAAGAAGAGGATTTGCTCCTGCAGTTTCTTCCCCCTTTGTTCACATTGCATTCACAGCTTCTGAGTGAGATTCCCAAAAGCTTCCTAAACCAAAGATATGATGGGATTTTATGGTCAGCATTGCCTCGTACAAGATTGACAGTGGTTTCACTCTGCAATGCTAGCCTCTATTAAATTGGTGTTGTTATTCCTAAGAGCCAGATGTGCTTTCTTTACTCTGAAAAAAAACCCTTGCTAAAGTCAGTTCTTGTACCTAAAATTTCCCAGGCACTTACTAAATGATTTCTGTCAATAATATTTACAGGTTTGTAAGATGCAGCAAAAAGTGCTATTTCCTTCTAGCCATATCTGCCTCTCCTACAGCACATGATAAGGAGTCAAGGACAAATAGACAGATAGTCTGAAGACTGGCTTGATCAGTGCATCTGTACTAAATGTTTCTGCTCCTGCCTGGAAATGACAGTCCAATTTCATGAATCTGAAGTCTGACACCTCCCACAGGCACTACTTCACTTGTTGTTTCTTTCCTTTTGATTTCTCTTTGAAAATCCCAGTTCGTTTCATGGTCAGAGAAGCCCGTCTTTGGTCCCCTCTGTTCATCAGAGCCCTTCATAACCTGGCATAGGATGAAAGGACTGTATAGATAATTTATGGGAAATCAGTAATTGAATCTTGGCTGTTCCCATAAATTATATCACCCAGCTATCAAATGGCTGTGGGTAGTGTAACATATTCCAAAACCTGCATAATTGATGACTCCCTTGTAATAGTCCAGCACGCACAACTGGTGATTTTTCCTTTCTCTCAACAATGTTTTGAAGTTTTCAGCGAGGAAAGCTCAGTACCTGAGCAGATCTGCAAAGTGAATGGCCAAAGTCGTTCAAGAAAAGAAGCTGATAAAAGGAGAATGTAATCCAAATTGATGGGTAAAAGGAACCTTTCATGCTTTTTCCTAAAGGGATTGGGAATGATGAAAGCACCTGAGGAGGGAAGCTTTATCTCTGGGGCTGGTTTATGGGTGGTGTTTATGCAACAGGGACGTGCCTATGGAAATGGGATGTAAGGGGAGCTGTTACAGACGGGCAAACATGGAGAGCATCACTCGCCTCGAGGCTCCTGCTGAAACTCTCCCCTCAGCAAATGCTGGAGGCAGATCCTCACCCACTGTGGGCTGAGGTCAAGTGCCAGTGAAGTGCTTCAAATTTATTTCATCCAGGTTTTGATTGGGATCTGAGAGCTGGTGTCTGTAGAGGCAGCTCATGTTTTTGTCACATGCTGTTTCCCTCTCCACCTCAGACACTGCAGAAGCCCAGGTGAACTAAAGAGGCCAAGAAGGATGAGAAAAACAATGACTGAGTGTTCTGCACTGGGGAGACACAGACTTGGGCTTTGATAGAATCCTCTGGGTGTAATCTGGCTGTGAAAGCAGCTACTGACTTCACCTGCTTTGGATTCTGGGGCTCAGCTGCAGCCCCTGTGGCCACACATGGCCAGGCAGACAGGCTGTTACAGCGAGAGCTTTTCTGCTGTTTGCTAGCAAGGAAAAAAGCATTTTTGTACCCTGGCTAACCCTGACTACACAGCCTAGGGCTGTGTGCTTTATGGCTGAGCCTGTAACAGTGTCTGCAGCTGTCATAGAAACCTGCAGGCTGTCTTGTGCACTAGAACTGCTGTGGAAAATGATGCTCTGTTTTGGCAGAAAAGAGGTCCTGCAAGCCAGGACCAAAGCACACCGAGTGATGTGTGCCTTCTCCCATCCATTTAACCAAGGTGTTTGCTGAGGCCTGTTGGAAGTGTATGGCAGATTTACACGATCCAGAGAGACACTGTAATATACTGTGCTGCTGCTGCCTGGATGTTTGTTTAAGCCCACAGTACTGCTGTTTCAACACAGAGCAGCCTGCATAAATTACCCCCTTTTCTCCTGAGGGAAAAATTATTTTCCTTTAAGTTTCACAGCTCTTTAATGTTGGAGACCAAGAGATCTGAGGCCAATTTACCTTGCAAAAGCCCTTTCAGGGTGTGCCCTCATTAAAGTTTTAGGGAGCTGTTCTTAAGGGACTCTCCATCATCCCCTCCTGGTGCTTTTTTTTGTAGAGGGGAGTGGAGTGCAAGGCAGAGGGGAAGCAATGTCCATCTGGGAAAAGGACAGAGCTTTATCCCAGTGAAGCAAGGCTCTCTCCATCTGGTTGGTTGTAAATGAAACACAGTGAACTCTGGGGCTGAACTCTTTAACCTGAGTTTGGGATGCAAACTTCTTCAAAGGTCAGCTTAAAAGAAAAAATTGGCTACTGTTTTCATGAAGTACTGACCAGAGATTATCAGTTGCCCATAATCAGCCATAATTCAGCCTGGAGTGATAAAGGTTCCAGTATGCTGTGGACTCGGATCAGGGTGCAGCTGCAGCATCTCCTCTGCACCTCTACCACGGCCCAGCACACCTACTCAAAAATGTGGCCTTTTATCTGCTATTTGGCCATTCTTTTTGTGGGTGCTTTGTTCATTGCTACTGGTAAATGGAAAATGAGACAGGCGCTCTGAGGTTTGGGGATCTGTCCTAAGATTTAATTGAAAAGTTTTTGCTAAATTTGTTTGCTTGTGTTTAAAATGAGAAAAATCCCCTGAAGGGAATAAGACTTAAATTCTAGCACTACTGAGGCCTTCACGCGCTCTGAATTTTGAGTTCAGGGTTTGGTTGTTTGCTTCAGTTGCAGGGAAGCCAGATATAGATTTTCTGTTTCCCTGGGCCATCACAAAGCACTGGTTCCACTGTCCCCTCCAATGTCTGCCTCATTGGGACTCTGTTTCCAGAGAAGTTTCCATAAATTCGCTCCCATCTTGGAGCTTCCTCTGGGGAGGAACCCCGTGACCTGTGCTAACCTCTCCTCTCAGCAGAGCACAAATGCAGGATTGCCAAAGAGCTCACAAAACTTTGTCCAACGAGGTGACTCAACAGAAACAAACGAAGTGGAAAACACCAAGTGACACTCCATGGGCACTTGCATGTCTGTGGAAATTACAATTACGATGTGTTTCAATACCGGCCTACAACACTCTCCTGAGGAGAGCTGGGGAGGGTTTGAACTGCAGATACCAAGATCACGGTGGGGAGCATCTGCAGGCAAAAGAGGGAATCCAGAGGTGCCCACGGTGAGAAGCAGCACTGCAAGATGCTCTCCACAGCCACAGCTGTGGTGCAGTGATCACTGCAGCCTGCTCCCCTCTGCAGCAGAGTTGCGATTGCAGAGCTCTCAGGGATGCTGTGATCACTCCTGGGTTACCTCTCCTATCTCAGACCCTCCCAGAAAAGCTAGCTTGAGTCTAATGATACCTTATCTAGTTATTATAATTAGGTATATAATCATTAATAACCTGCCTTAATTACAGGTTTTCTTCTAATGTAAAAGATTCCAATTAAGGTTCATTACACAGAAAATCTGTGGAGTCTGTTATTTCGCTTCTAAGATCATCCAGAACAAAGAGAACACATGGAGACACTAAGTTTCTTTTAAGGGTTGTATTTTAATTAATTCCAGCTTCTGAACTAATTAATGGATTTACTCATAATATCTCAGGAAATTCATTCTCATCTCTAAAGAGACAGTGCCATGAGCTCAGGGAAGATAGGTTGCATTTCTTGCACATTACTGAGAACCAGAATTTTAAATACACTGCGGAGCTCATCTTAGGAATTTTGTATTGGTGGCTTTGCCTGAAAAGACTGGAAATTCCCCCAGGGTAAAGAAGGTGAGTCCCTGATACTACCACAAGCAAATCTCTCTTAGAGTCACCTGGGAGCTTCCTATCCCTCTGGACTGAGCAGGAGGGAGGGTCCTTGGTGTGGTGGCAGAGTGACAGGGATCACATGCCACCACCATGCTGCCCTAGGGACAAATCCAATATTTAGGATGGAGAAGACCTTTGCTTCCTTCAGCCAACCACTGCCTCCATCAGGGAAAGCACAGTGTGGCTGGTCAGCCTTCCTCACCTGAAGCAGCATCTTGGCATCTTTTCCCACCCTCTTGGCTTGTAGAGCTCTGTCTGTCTGCAGGTTTGCCACGGGGAAATGTGGCCAGTCCCTCTCCAGTGAGGAGGCACAGGGGTCTCTCCTGGTCCTCACACTGCAGGGCTCAGCTGGAGTTCTCTGCTGCACCACAGGCTTTCTGCAATGCCTCGGGTTGTTCTTTAATCTCCCTTTGTGTCTCCTCCCCCTCAATGAAAACTGCTTCTTCTCTCAATAAAGTGTGGATGCTTTACTGATAGTCTGCTTTGCTGAGGCAGTGAAGCCAAGTGCTCCATGGACACACATCCAAAGGGAGGAGGCAGACTTGTCTGCCTCTTGTAATGAGGAAAGACAGATGCTTCCATCACTTTTAGGGGGAAGTTTTTGTTTTACATTGCTTTCAGCCTCATTGACAGCAAACTCTTCTGAGAAACTGAATCCATATCCTGGCAGTTTTCCCTTTTCTAGTTGTTGTGTAGATTAACCACAGACAAAGTCTGGAGACTGGTGGTTCTCAGCCAGCCATTGATAATCCCCTAAACAGACAACATCTATTGCTGAGGGATGAAGCGGAAGGGTTTCATTACTTCTTTCAAAGCCTTTTAATATTTCATATTTTTTGTACTGTGGCTTGCTGAACCCTATAGGAATCTATAGGAATAAGTACTTTGTCACTTGGAGCTTAATGCTTTGCATTAATATTCCTCCTCATTAGGAGGTTGGTAAAAGCTTGGCTCTTGCATTTTCTGCTGTGTGCTATGGAGCAAAATGCAGTACTTCATGGCCCTTTGCTTGACCTTGTGTCAAATTAGGGGAAGAGATGGAAGGCTGATGCAGCTCCTCCTGAGCAAGGATGAAATTTAGTGTCACGTTAAGTCAAGGACCAGATCAGCATTTTCAATAAAACCCTGTAATATTTGTGTGTTTGTGCAAGGGGCTATTCTGGACACAGATGAGGTTCAGAGAATGGTTCCAGGACGAGATCTGAGGCTGGATTTAGGGTTTTAATAGAAACTATGGATGTGCTGCTCTGATGTGACTGAGTTGGAAAGTCTGACCATACTTTGAGATCTATTTTCATCCTAGGAAACAATTGGAAATCGTGCTGTGAAGATTAACACACTACACTAAGTGATGCAAATCCCAGATGACTAGAAAGCCAAAGGACTGGGGAGAGCCCCAATGCCCTTAGAAGCGGGGTTTGCCGAGTTCTCTGAGGCTGAGCTGCAGGAGCCGGGTGCTGCAGGTGGGGACGGGACAGCAGCACACGGGAAGGTGCAGAGGGGAGGGATGAGCCCAGGAGAGCGGCTGGGCTGGATGGGAGCAGTGCTGGACAGCTCCAAGGGACAGAGCAGGATGGGACAGGGCAGGGAGGGACAGGGAGGGACAGGGCAGGATGGGACAGGGCAGGGAGGGACAGGGAGGGACAGGGCAGGATGGGACAGGGCAGGGAGGGACAGGGAGGGACAGGGCAGGTCCGGGGAGCTGGGGTGATTGGCCGCAGCACACTGCGGAGTGTTGCAGACATGGACCAAACATCTGCAGTGCAGCAGTGTCCTTGGGCAGCTGTGCCACTGCCCTTCTCTTCTGCAAATAATGCAAGCATCCCTTTCCTCCTAAAGCTAGAAGGAAACCCTGAGCAAAACTTCAGCTCTCTGGGGAGCTTCATCCTCCCCAGGCAGCAGTGCAGTCAGGTGCTAGAGTATGATCAACCCAGACAAAGGACAGATTGTTTCCCTTATTAACCCACTTCCCCCAAATTTGTGCTGTGCAGTGACTCTCCACTCAGCCTGCAAGAAGACTCATCCTTTGGGAGTATTCTGCTGTGGCATCTGTATCTGTTCTCCAGGGGTTGTAGCTTAACCTCCAGTCCCAACTCACCTGATTTTCCATTAAAACCAGGGTGAAACTGCTCTACCTTTAGTCCAAACAAAGCCTTTCTGCTCTTCAACCCATCTGGTGCTGTCTTGCACTCACTTTCTGCTATACAGGTCCTGGTGACTCAAGACACTTTATTTAAACCAAGCTACGAGAAATGTTATAAATTCAGATCTCTGGTCTCTGAGCTGTTCTCCAAACTTCTGCTCTTTTTACAGCCTCATTTGCTCCTGTCCTGGCTCCATCAACTTCCCAGCCTCTCTCTCCAGTTCTCTACTTCTACCTTTTGGAGGGATTCCTTATTCTGTCTGGTCATAAACTCACAAAAGCCTCCCATTTGGAGGCCTTCCAGCTTCTGTTTCCTGCTTCCATGTCTGTTTTTCTAAAAAACAAAAGGGAAAGCAATTAAAACTATTAAGAAAGTCTCTCTGAATGTAGACCAGCATTTTCAAAAGCATCCATAGCCATGAGGCACCTGCATCTTGTGGCTTCAGCAGAGAATTTCCCCACCCAGTTCTCTATCACCTGTGGAAAAGCATTACATGTTTAACTCCCAGGCAGGAATTCTTCAGTCAGTGACCCAGAGAGCAGAGTAATGCTTCAGCAGGGAGTGCACTGGCTTCCAGCAAAAACAAGGAGCCTGGATATTGCCTTAATGGCATGTCAGGGTTATTTTGTCACAAGTCTTTTCCCATCCCCTTATGATGCAGAGCTCCCTTGCTACATCACAGGGCAAACAGCAGCCCATGTTCATCTGAATCTGTTTCCATGTCTCTGCTCTTCTCTAAAATGATCCAGGATTTAATTGTAGTGTGGAGAGCAGATTTGCTGCCAAGATGGCTGGAGGAAATGCTGGAGAGGTGGCTCTGGGTGGGATATCCACTCAGGACAATCTGTCTGTGCCATGGGGAGAGCTGCAGGTGATGGATGAGAAATGAGCTGGCAGAGGTTGAGCTCTCCTCTGTCCCTCCTCTCATCTCTTCTAGTTCATTAATTTATTAAATACATCCATCTATGCTCAGGCTTGGTGGTAAAATAAGAGCAGAGCTTCATCTCACCATGTGCAGCTGTGCCTTGTTGACTTTATTTCCCTGTATACTTCCGAATATGAGGTAAACTGGGAGTATTTTTAACTTTAATCAAAGAACAACATATTGTTTGGAGGTCTGTGGAGAGAAGACAGCTCTGGTTTGTAGGTTCTGTCCATGAAGCACTGGGGTGGACTGGGGGTGTGGTGATTCCCTGGGAGAATTCCCTGGCAGAATAATAAGAAAGAGATTCTCTCTGAAGGAATTTGGAAGACGGCAAATGCCAGACATGAGATCCAAGTGGAATTTTCTTCCAGTCTGGAGTCAGATGAGTCCACTGTTTGAAAAGTGTTGATGTGACTGTGTGCAGATAAAATTAATGTTATTTTATAGTTCATTTCATTGAGTTACTTGCTTTGGCTATTCCACCCACTCTGAGTATTTTGATGTTGCCTAGAGAACACCACGGCAGATTCTTTTCTGCCACTGCCTTGTATTTTCTCTGCCAATGGTATCTCTCTGTGTTGGACTCCTGATTACCCATGATTTCAGCTTCCTTGGTACCAGTTTCACACTCCTGTGGCCAAGAGAACATCACTGATATTCACCCATATTTTTCACAATATACCACAAAAACAGGGCCTCAGCTTTAGATCTGGTGATACATATTTATGTTCTGCAAAAATGTCTGAGGACATTTGGGTATCACAGGATACCCAGTCCAAGTTGAATTGTGAGTCTCCTCTTCCCTACCAAGGAAATTACCATCTGCAAGGGCACCCTGTCAAAAGGAGGGAGAGAGTTTACAATGATATGTAAGTTACATTTAAGAAGAACTGAAAATCTCAGCCAGCATAAGGCAATCTCCAGAGTGAGCTGTCAGAACAGAGCAACCTTTAATATTCATGTATCTATTCAGGATGCATCGCTGCATAATGTCTATTGCAGTCATCAGATACACATGTTTAGCACCTAGAAACAGTAAAATCACTTGTTAAAGCTAAAATGGAAATTATGGGATTGATTTACCTGTACACTTCTGGTTGCTTTATGCCAGACTGGTGATATGAAGAAGGCATAAACCTCATATAACTGGCTGAATAAATTAGATTAATGTCTTGTTCTCCTTTCTGGAAAGGTCTAAAGCAGACAAAATGTACCCTGGGCCTGTACAAATTCCTTTTCTTGCACACCTCTTGCAGCCTTCCCCTGCTGCAGTTTTTATGGTCTTTCTGGTTTTAAAAAATGTCTTTCAGCAGAGGTTTGTGTCCCTTTGCTGAAGGAAAGCTGCTGGAAGGTGACTGCTGTGAGAAGTCCTCCCTCATACACAGTTCACACATTGCAGGCCCAGCTTTTATACTTTTGGTGACAAGTCTAAGGCCCCTGTGAGCACAATGTTTTATGGGTTTTCCTTTCATTCCTTCTTTCCATTTGCTGCTGCATGGATTCTCTGGGAGCACATGGCTCCCTAAAGCAGCAGTCTGTGCTGCTCTAGCAACACCATTCCCTCCTTCTTCTTCTTCTGCAAAGACAACAGAACACGTGAAGCAATTTTGGCAGCAAACTCATGAGCTTGCAGTTGCATTTGGTGTTGCATTCCCAGGTAGGGATTCAATGTTCTGTTTGTTTTGTGGCTCTCTGTGTAGAGCTGTGGTTTGCTCCATAGATAAAAATATGTATCCTCGTGTATATTTTCATCTCTAAGTGCTCTTTCTGAGGAGGCAAAGATGGAGTTTGTGCAATCACAGTGATTGCACTTGGCTCCTCTTCATTACAGTCCTTTGAATGGCTTCTTAGATTTTTCTTTTTTCTAACATTACTGATATTCTCATTCTGTGGAAAAAAATATCTTCAGTTTTAAGAGATGTGGCCAACAGAAAACAATTCAGGTCACATCTTGGAATCCTCAGCATGATGTTGCCTTTATAAAACCTCAGTATATGTTTGATTAGTTGGCTCATGTAGAGCCAGTTTACTAATTTACCTGATACTCACATTTGCAGTTCCATAAGCAGGGAATTTGTACAGTCTCTGATGATATAAACACCTGTGGACACAGGCAAGAAAACTAGAAAACTGAGGGCTGAAGATGAATCCATGTGAAGGAGGGTCAGTTTGGAACAGGCAGAGGCAGATTGTGCTGCTGATGGAGGGTGAAGCTGGAGAGGAGCTGTGGGTGCCTCTGACCCTGGCTCCAACCAGCCAGTCCATCTCTCCCTCCCCTCATTCTCATCACGCTCATTCCCTCATTAAACCAGTGAGTGCTGGTACCAAAACCAGGCAGACTTTTCTTTCTCCACCGTGTCTTTGGAAGACATGAGCCATGCATCCAAAATCCAGTTGGAGAAGCAGCAGGCATGTGCTTTACTGGCTCTCTGAGTTGTGGTGGAAACATCTCTGGGTTGGATCCAGCTGTGCAATTAGTGAATAAGCAGGAGTGTGAATTCCCAAGAACATTTATAGCTGATGGGCCTCTTTTGCTGGCACCAGTTGTGCCCTGAAGCATTTGTTAAATCAGAGAATCTGAGCAAGTGCATTCTGGGAGGGAGAAAATCAATGCCATGGGCATGTTCCCACTCCAACATGATTCTTCTGGATGTGATCCTTCTGGATGGAGATACAGGAGCTCTTTTTGACTGGCAGGCTGATAAAAAACTTTGAGCTGAAATTGGATGATTGGATGAGTGAGGTGACCACATCTTTCAGGGCTCAGCCTAAGTCCCAGATGATTCTGGCCATCACCATTATGTGATCCCACAGACAGAATGCTGAAGGTACTGAAGTCCTCATCAGTGGGAGATGCCAGCTGGTGCTGTTCAAGGCAGCTGGACCCTTGGAGCTCCTGATCCAGGAATGCAGTCCTGGACTGCACACTGCACTTGCAGGGACCACAGAGGATGCTGTGCTCTCATTTCCTGGGAGGCAGAGTTGTTTGAGAGATCTGACCTCACTTTGCTCCTTTCTGCAGCATCCTGAGAAAATTAACAAGGCTTAACAGCCCATAATACTCTCATTTTATCTGCAATCACAAATCAGAATGTGCTCATCATGTGTTGTGGTCTTTACTAGAACTGCATCAGCAGCTGATTTCTGGTTGGACACTGACCAGAGCAGGTGGGGCTGAAGGCAGGAATTTCAGAGGACTTGAAGCCCCAGCAGTGCCCTTGAGGCAGCATTTTAAGTAGCATAATTTAATTAAAATTTAATAAGCAATCAGAACTCGTGCATGGCTTTGCGCTGGCATTTTTAAACAAGAAATTAATATCCCTATTGTAGAATTTTATCTTTTGATGCAATTTTCATTAAGTTTATACAGTTTTGAGTCAAATTCTACACATTTTTGTCAGGCAGCTTTTGCCCAGGAGGGTTGTGGGGGCTGCAGGAGCACTCAGATGTGTGTCTGTCTATTTGAACCAAGCATTAAGTGTTTCTGGCTTGTCCATCTTTAGACACACTGAAGAGAATGCAGGAGACATGCTGACATACCTGGCTCATGTTTGAAATTGAAAAGCAAAATCCTGGTCCCAGTTAATTTAATTTCAAAATTCTCAGCAACTTCAACAGAGCCAGGCTTTCATTGAGAAAATTAATTTCATTCTGTGTGTCTCTTCAAACCTTTCCATCTACTGCACCTGAACAAAAGCCAGTGTGGAAAAGGCAATATTGACAAAAAGATCCAAGCATGGCTGTCTTAGGTCATTTCACTTCTTGGCCTCTTCAGCTTCTCGTGGCCCTGAGGACAAACAGGGATCACTCAGCGATAGAGGCAGCACTGGTGAGGTTCAGCTGGCTGTGGCTACTGGCCAATGCTGTTGGCTTGTGCAGCAGCCCTTTCACTTTCAAGTCCATCTGAATGACACACTCAGTTGATTCTCAGGGCTCCTGCCAGCAGCAGGGCATTGCTGGGTGGGTTGTCTCCACTGTCAGTGGAACTGGGCAGGATGCTCGGGGGGGAGTGTCTGGCTTTCACCTGGAGAAATCTTTAGGGAAATCAGCTCTCATGCAAAAAGCCTCAGGAAGGCACCTATTCAGAGCAGCTTTGAGGATCTGAGGTAAAGCAGTTTGAGAGAGGCAAGAGGGAGAGGAAAGGCTGAGTAGAGCAGTTGTGTACAAAGTCTGTGAATTGCTTATAAACCTTCCAGACACGCAGGACCTTTTGTTGGTTACCAAAGATGTAATTTTCCACGCCTTTGGCCAAGAACTCCAGCAGATGCAGAACTGCCATCTACTTGCCTGAAGAAAATGTGACATCAAAGTTGCAAAGTTGAGTAGGTTTGCCCCTGTCCTTGCTGGAGAACTTTGCCATTAGTTTGCTGGAGAGATGCAGGTGGATACTAAATGCCCCATGGAGGCTTAGTGAGGAAATGCCAAGGTTTACAGCAGCTTGGTGGCCATGGGAGTCCTGCAGAACCCATGGGATTTGCAGAAGATTTGTCAGAAAAGAGTCTGCTGTTCACTGAAAAATATTTCCAAAATGCTTCCTGATACTATGACAATTAGTAACAAGCTTGTGAAATGTATTCTGCTGAAAACTGCAGACCAAAAGGAGCTTTTGTTTTCCTTATTCTTCAGTAATTTTCCCCCTCACTTTCTGCTTCTGCATCTTTTTTTTTTTCCTGATGTATGTCCCTCAGGGGAAATGTCCTTCTGAGCCAGAACAAAAGATTGGGTGGATTATGAACTTTTGTTATTAGGATCATAAGGCCTTTTTCTCTTATAATTTCCCTCTCTTCTCTATTATTTCATGTCCTTTGTTTCATTATGTGACCCTTCCTCAGAGGGAACCATCAGGCCTTTACATCATTTTCTCCTTTCATTCCATGCAAAATCCTGTTCAGAGTTCTTCAGTGCCTGTCTGGAGGTAAAAGAGCATGGGGTGAGTTTGAGGAAACTCTTTCATATCCCAGTGAAATCCTTGGAATGGATTTTTACTTGCAGTGGGCATCCCAGGGGATTACAGCACAATAATGTGGCGGCAGTGATTTTGTTTGGGAAGGCAGCACTTCAGATTTGTCGTGGAGTTTGATGTCTGAATAAGGCAATGAAAACCCAGTATCAGAGCTGCTGGGTGTTTCCAACTCCACCTACCAGCACCAGGATGGGACTCAAAATAAAAACCCAGGGGAGGCTTAGTCTTGAGTGTCTGATGGACCAGTCCCCTGTGATCAGTCAAACTGGTTAAATACATTGCTGTGCTTACATGATCTGATGGATGGGAATTCAGAGAACTCTATTCCTTACAGCCTTTGGCACTCCCAATTTAAATAATATGCAGCAGGGAACTTGTTTGGGTTGGCAGGACAAGGATGCTTGGGAGAGGAAGAAATTGTTTCTGTGGTTGCAGGGAGACTTTCTAGCTGTTATTTTGCAGGAGCAGAGATCTCTGCCTCGCTGTTGGTGCAAGCTTTCAGTCATGATTTATCCACAAACAGTCGCGTTGCCCTTGTGATTATTTGTGCCTGATGTGGTTCACAAACTGTTTACTGGTTTGGTACCCTAGTCTGCCTCATTGTCTACTTAGTGCTGAAAATATTGGGCTGCATTCCTGGCCTCGGCTCGCACAGCTCTGCCTCCGCTCCCTAATTGAATGCAGACAGCTCTTGAAATAAAATTTCCGCTGCAAATGTTTCTGCTGACAAGTTCAGAAAGCGCTGTCTGGGAGCTTGCTTTACTCTCTGTCTGAGAGGTGTCTGTCCCAAAATCATGCCTGCTTGTACATTTCCTGGCTTACAGAACCCTTAAGTATGACAGGACAAAAAAGAGGATTTTTTAATGAATTAAAAAAAAACCCAAAAAACAAAAAAACAATTTCTGCTTCTGTTTTAGGTGGTTTAGTAAGAAAACTGCAGACAGTTTGATGCTGCTGCTTCTTCTCATGTTATACAGATACTTTTCATCTATATGAGTGCTGAATTTTGGTCTCAAGCAGGTTTTTTCACCTGTCTTAATTTGTTTTATTAAATAAATGAAAGAAGAAGGAAGATAAGGGGTGTCTGTGTGTGTTCTGATACAGACTTGTTACTTGTCCTTAATGCCTGAGTCCTTAGGGATGTTCCACTATTTTTTGGTGTGATTTTTGAAGGACTGCACTTGTTCCTTCACACAGCCAGGGAAAATCAAATCTGATGATTAGTGCTTTGTTCTTCTGGCAGGTTTATATTGCTGCCTTATGACAGGCAATTCTTAACCAGGTGCTCATTTTGTGTTATATATACCTGATTTAATTCTTCCCTGGTATCCAAATGTAACAAATGCTCTTCTTTGCTTTGTATTATATTTTCTAATGCAGAACAATTTACTCCAGAGGCTTTACAGTGGGTCACTATATCTAGGTGTGCAGGAGCCCGGTAGAGGAGAGATAAGTCAAAGTACAAAAGCTTTATGCTTGCATTTCAAAGCTGAAGGAAGAGACAAGGTGCATGGACTGGGCTGCAAATTGCAGACAGAAATAATTTTGCAATATTTCACTCTCAGTCACAAGAGGAGGCAATGGAAGAATCTATTTGTCCAGTGAAGCAGAAGTCTTCTAATTGTATTTATCAACATTTAAAACACATCTCTAAATGTAATTTCTAGCATGCCAAATGAAATTCCTACCAATCACTCACTTTATTGCTATTAGTGCTGTTAATAATGCAATTTATCCAGCTCAAGGGCTCCTACAGAAATATATAAGAGGGAGGAAATAAAAGCTGGAATGATACAAACAGTAAAAGTTGTCTGATTACGTAGGAGCCGTGGTGGATCAGGTGAGCCTTGCAGGATTTTTCCAGGCAGTCGTGGTGTGTTCAGAACTGAGCTGCTGATTCAGAGCCACTTTAACCAAATGGCTCAGAGGGTCCCCTGTGAGGGACACACCTGTGCTGGTGGGTCACAGCTCTCCAGTTGTTCCAAGTTCCAAGCTCCAAGTTCTTCCTTCTCTTAATTGAAATAAGGGACCCCTCTCTGCTCTCCTTCCTGCAGCCACGCCGTTCTGCCCCGCTCTGCTGAGTGCCACAGGAGCACTGATGAGTTTGTATAATCCCGACTAATCCAAGGAGCTCAGGAAATTACATGGGATTATTTGTACACAAGAGGAAGGAGCCCAGAAGGTTTAGAGTCAAAGGATTCTTTACACCTGAAGCAAAACTGGGCATCAACTCTTTCCCGGCTTTCTTTTCTCTTTGCAAGATTTGAGGCTCATTACAGCGACAGGTTCATTTTGTACCTGAGGGCTCTTGGAGAGTTGGCCCTCAGCATATTTCCCAATTATTTATCACTGCTGCTAACAGCTGCTCTTTTGCCCTTCATTTTATTTAAATGAATTTTATTTCAAATGTGTTCTTCAGCCCTGGAACTGGGGACTTGTCTTGGGACTGCCTATGGGGAGGCACATGAGCTATGCTGCAGCCCACAGGTTTTTGTCTGAACTCTGGAGCAGCCAGGCTGGGAGAGCTGAATGAGAGTGAAAATTGCAGCTTTAAAGAACTCTATACATGGGCACTTATTGGAAGAAAATCAGCATTTTATGTGTCCTGTGGTTCATCTATCACTAGTAATTCATTTTACAATGCATTAACTGACCTAAGCCTATTTCTATTGTGCAATAGACAATCCTTCTTTCTTGCCTTCACTTCCCTACAGAGTGTCAAGGACCTTAACTTGTTCTTATTGGATTTTTATTTTCTCTTGTTTAGAAACTGAGTATTTAAGGGCTAGTTTTCACAGCAGCAGAGCATATGCAGCAATAAACATCATCTCCAGTTGATTAAGCACCATAGCTGAGTTGCTCAGCTTCCACAGAAGCTGTTTATTGTAAGTATCCTCCAACTCTGAGGACATCATTTTAATTATATTGCATGAGAAGGAGCAAAAACAATAAACCAGAACATTAGAAAAAAATTAAAAGACATAATTTTCCTTCCCTGAGAGGAAGATTTCAGTGAAGGTCAGAGTAGATTGGAGGTGTTTGTGCAGCTGGGAAGTGTTCTTGAAAGGCCATTTCCCAGTAGTTATATTTTTACAGAGGCTGCAGAAGACATTAAGGATAGGACAGGCCATTTCAACTGATCTTCTGAGGCCAGGCTGTGAAGTTGCTGTGAATCATGTTGGTGATTTCAGAAAAACGTATTGCACAAGCTCACTATTTGTCAGTGCAAATAATGTGTTTCCAGCTTGACCAGTGGAGTCTGGCCTTGACAGGGTGACAGTAATGGGAGCAGCTTGCTTTGGTTTCCTTGCTATCTGTGCTGAAAGATGGGAGAACATTCATTTCTATTACTGCCATTTGGAATCTTTTCTGGTTCCAGATAGCAGCTTGGACATTTGTCTTTCCTGCCATTTGTTTGAGAGAGGCAATGAAGAACTGTAATAATAATAAAGAAAAAAAACTTTAGCAGGACAGGCATGGGAGGACAATGTCAAAATGAGGCTTCTCCAGCACATCAGTCTCTTATTTCAGACACATCCCTTGCCTTTCTGAGCTGCCAGGTACCCCAGCACTGTGAGCAGGGGGTGGGTTTTGGCCCAGTATCTTCACTTGACTGGTGCTGAGGGGACCAGCTGTGCCAGCTCAGAGGGTAACCTTTTTCTTGTCCTGATTGTTGTAATTGTCTCTTTTATAAAAGTGTTTAACTGCCAATTAAGCCCTGCTTTAAGTGAAGCAGTGCCAGTCCAAGGCTGGCTGATCCTCAAATAACCCACAGCAGAGAGGGCAGTGGCAGTCTGACCTTAGGCCAGGCTTTGTCAGGTCCTTTGTGCCTTGTTGAAAGGTTTGTGAACTTTCCAGCAAACCTAGTTCTGAACAAATCTGGGCTGTGTTGGCCAGGTAAAACATTAGCTTCACATACTGCAATTCCTGCCTCCTTCCTTCCTGCACAGTGTTCTCTGAACCAAATAAACCCTTACAATTTTCACAGGGATTTCAAAGGTTACCGGTGCTGTGGCCCTGGAGGGCTGGTGTGAGGTGAAGAAATGGATCCAGTTTGGAAGATCTTCTTTTGAACACGGATTTTTGCCCTGCTCTATTATGAAAGACTGAGGAACACAGGCAGTGGGGCAGATCTGTCAAAAAGTGTAACCCAGTGGTGCCTGGTGCTGTGACCAGGCTGTGAGAAACACCTTGTTTGCCCTCCCCACACCTCCCCACTGCATTTTAATTGTCACCTTCCTTGCCTGCTTTTATTCAAAAGCACTCCCAGCAAACACACTCAAACATAGACCACTACTGCCCTTTCAGTACCCTTTAAAAATCCCCTTTAGTGCAAATCCTGCTCAGTACAAAGCTGCTGGAGGCCTGTGAATTTGCCTCTCCTGAGACAGAGTATTACCAAAGTGAGAATCCAATATTTTTGGAGGACTGTGATCATCTGTGCCCCACGGAGAAAGAGCCTGCTCTGTGATCATAAACAATACAAACACAAACAGCCTGCAGTCACATTACTTAATGCCAGCAATTTTTGCTACTTCTATAAATCTGTCTTCTACCAGCAGCTAAATGATGCTGATGTTTGACAACATTATTTTCTCCTTGATGCTTGAAGAGTTGCTCTTTTGCTTGCCACTGGTGCAAGCATTTTGAGAGTGGAGTGCTAACTTGGAGAGAGGCAGAAAAGTCCAGTTGTGGCTTTTTGCCAAGGTGTCAAGACTCTTCAGAAGAAGGACACAGCTTGCTGTTCGTATTCCCACCCCAAATACTGCAATTTTTTGTGGAGACTGCAGGAAGAACTGGAAGAGCTCCTAAACTCTTCACCAAATGCATTAAACAAGGTGATGTTGACTAAAACTGGCCCTAATCCTGATACTTGTGGATTTACTGCTCACCCTCCTCCACTAGAAGTGCCCATCATTCCAGACTTCTCTTTTTACACCTGTGCCACCAAGCTGTCCTTCTGATTTGCTTGACCTGGTTCCCAGTTTTGGATTTGTCTAAAGAACATCAGATATGCTGGATATTTCTATGTGCAGCATAGTTATGGGAAAACACCTTATGGTGAAAGCATAAGAAAGTTTGTGGTCACCGAAGATTCCTCATTATTTTTCCTTTAATGTGAAGAAAAGTAGCAAAGCAGCAGCTGGTCCCTGCAGAAACACCAAAGCAAAAGGCAATAAAAGAAGGGAGCTGCAGTGCAGTGACTTTGAGCTGTCACTGTCTTCTTGGTGCTGTTTTTGTGGCTCAGGTGACTCCACTCCACCCACAAAACAGGAAGGCAACAAAGCTTATAATGCAGAGGGTCGGGGAATCACATATTTTAAGGCTAAAAGGTGATCATGAATCATTTAATCTCAACTTTTTCGTCTTGTCAGCTTACAGAGTGCAGACTTGCACTCCATTACATCTGCACAAGACCCATAAACTTTGTGTGACCATCCTACCTTGCTTTAAAGACTGAGTGAAAGAAACCTCCACAAAGCTGTAGACAAAGTATTTTAGTGGGTAATTGCTCTTGAAAAAAGCAAATCTGATGTTTGTTGTGTGTCTTTGTATAGACTTACAGACTTGGGCACTGACCTCCTTTCAAGTTATTGCTTGACTCTTTCTGTTACTTGTTTTCTTCATGTCAAATATGTGAATTAGCCCTAATATAGAATATATTAATGAAAATATTTTAGAACAAAATTAGTGTTCTCTAGATAAAAATACTTGCTGTAACTATTTTTTCCTAAGTTCTTCCTTCTCTTAATTTAAATAAGCCCATGTGTACAGAGCTAGGGCTGTTGTACTCTTTCTCAGTATTTCCTAATGAAAACTGCTGGCCACAAAACACTTCACTAAGCTGGTTTGACTTGGCTCCTATGGCCATTCTTTCTCTGATAAGAATATAAATTTATAGGTCCCTTCCCTGGTAATTTTCTCCTGTTTAAGTAAAAAACCTTTCTGTCTTTAGAGCCAGAGGTGCTCTGAAGACATGTAGGAACATCCTGAAATCCTCATCCTCAAGTGTTTGGATGTATTTTCAGGCTGAGTTAATCTTTCTGATGGTCTCCCACCCATCGTATTTTTGTCAAATTTAATGCAAGATTTCTAACTTTTATATTTATACAATGAAACATCTTTTATTCTACTGTTTATCACAAATTCATCATGTGATCTAAAGTCTCATATAAACACTGCAGGAATTTGCTGAACTGGTGATGTTATTGTCTGCATTGCTTTCTTGTTCCTGTTTGCAGCAAGTTCAGTGAAAATTTACTTGTGTTCCTCATCGCAGCTACACTGCTTTTGGTGTGTGCTGCTGCCAAGAACAAAGCTGTAGCACTTAATAACAGAATTTTGTCATAGTCTTTATCTCTGGAAGCTACTCCAGTTTATCATTTTAATAGCAAATGGAGTGTTTTATACAGTTGCCTGATAAAAGTTCCCATAAGCATCTCTTTAGGGTTTTATTGTTTTTTCCTCTCTCGTCAGCCAGAGCTTTCAGGGACACCAATGTGCCCCACATCTTTCTGAGGCCAAGGTCAGGCGTAGTGAAAGATGCTGTGGGACAACTCAGGTGTCAGACACACGACAGAGCTTTGAGACAAAGCAATAAAGCAGAGTACAAAGGGTCCACAACAAACTAACAATGTCACGGTGATGAAGAAACAAAAGATGATGGGCTCTGGTGAAAAAATCCACTGCCAGTGTGCATTGAAGTTCAGGCTCCAGCCAGCTGGAATGGAGAAGAGAATGAAGGTTGTTTCTGTCTAATTTTACTATCCTTATTTCTGTTTCATAGACTGAAAAACTTAACCAGCTGTGACTTGTGTCTGCTCTTCACCCAGGCAGGTTTCAAACACTAAGGAAAATCTCATTTAAGTGGAGAGCATAGAGAGGCAGCCCAGCAGTTACCAGTAAACAAATTACCAAGAATTCACATTTAGAGTGCCCACATATCCTGTGTTGTGAAGGATGTCCCTTAGCAGGTATTTCATATCCCTTATGCAGTAATAAATGGTTAAATACATTTCTGATAAGGTGCAAAGTGTTGTTCCAGTCTGTAACAGGAAAACAGCCCTGTCAGGGGTTCAAAGGAGCATGAGACAGCCTGAAGTGAAGCCTGGCAAATAAGTTTTGGGGTTGTGTTCGTTGGGAGGAAATTATTGAGATTGCTTCGGAGACAGGGATGGTGGCTGTGCTGGTGAGCATTAACCTGCAGTGGATGAGGTGAAATAAGAGATGATTGATGGGCTAAAGGAAAATGCAATTTTGTATGAGAAAAGGTCTGCGGTGCATACAGGAATTTAGGGGCAGTGTAGTACCTGGCTTAGAAAATTGCCTTGTCCATACTTAATAAAGTGTGGATTTTTTTGAGCTGAGATTTGCTTTGGTTTGGGACTTTATTTTAAATCCAGGGTGTGGGTAATTCATGCTAATTAGACAAAAGATTGAGCTGTGCAGATTTGGACAACATCAACCTCCATGATGATTTGGTGAAGCTCTCAGGCCATGGACAAGCACAGCCTAAAGTTGCTGTCATTGACTTGCAGGCTTCAACTTGCCAAAAACCATGTCCTAGAAATGTGGGTCCAACCTCATCCTGGGAACCTGAGTTTCCAAACATGGGCCACAGCTGAGTGCTACAAGTGTTTCCTGCAGTCTGGTACAGAATGAAAAGGAGAGGAAGAACTTGTTGCCTCACAGTGTAAAAAATGCATTGACTATTAGTAATGAGTGAATGGATGAAGAGCTTCCATCAATAAAATCTACTGAGATGAAAACATCAGCACTTATTTCTCAGGTTTTGTGAAGGGTGTGTGTTCAGATGAGTCTGAAATACTTCTAATTAATGTTATCAAAAGTGTGACATTTAATTAACTCAGTAACACGTTCAGCCTAATGATAACACATTTTGATTCAGCACAGGCAGCAAGGAGCTCTCCTGAGCAGCTCCAAAGCTGGGGAGGACTGGGGGAAGGAGGAGAGCAGGAGTGCACACAAATATACTTTTTGCTGCAGAAAGGCAGAGTGGCAAGAGAGATGATTATGTTGTCAATCCCTGTCTCACATCAGAGAGACATTTATGAGTTCAGAATATCTGCTATCAGATATTTATAACAATAATCTATTTCCCCCGGTTTAATTATTGCAAAACTCATTTGCCACTGGAAGGAATAACAACAGGATGCATTAGTTTCATATTCTTAAATCAGATCTGGTCAATGAAACGGTGCCTTTTTGACATTGAAACCTATTGTAAACATTTTCTACAACTGAATCAGCAAATTAATTAATTTATTTTTTTAAAAATTTGAAATGGAAATTTCTGCTGTGTCATTCAGCTGA
This sequence comes from Parus major, assembly GCF_001522545.3. NCBI lineage: Eukaryota > Metazoa > Chordata > Aves > Passeriformes > Paridae > Parus > Parus major. The sequence goes on along the minus strand of NC_031782.1, from coordinate 5,973,555 downwards.
TCAATAAGGAGTTATCCAGAAGAGGTAATATGAGTGGGAGGGAGAGAAAACCCCACCTCTGCTGTGCTGTTACTGCTGGTTTTGCTAAGCACGTAACCGATTAGCCAAGTAGTAGCATGAAATTTCCTTCTCCACAATATTTATGTGAATTTAAATGCTTTTCAAAGATATCTTATTTCGTTTAAATAAATAAATAAAAAGAACTAAGATGAATGGGGACTATGCTTAAGCATCCTGTAGATGTTTGATCACAGGGGATGCTTCTGCATCTCAGAAATAAAATGGAATTATGCCATTGGCCCTTTAACCCTTGTAGGACTGACTCTCCCACTCTCAATCTCTGACATGAGTTCTTAAGAGCTCTCAGAAATAACAACAGAAATTTGTTCTGTGTGCAACCTGCCCAGCTGGATGAGGTAAAGAAGCTCAGGAGTGAAAGTGAAGTTTTCTGGAGGTGTTTTTGATGACTCACTCCTCATTGCAGGAAAGCTACAGGCAGGAATGGAGCTGGGAAGATGGGACAGGAGAAATTATCCAAGAGACCCAAGGACAGAGCTGGGGAGATGCAGCAGAGCAAAGATCAGTAGGAGTATGGCAAGCAAGATGTTGCTCCTATGTGTGGTGTGTGTGGTGGCAACTGATTCAGCCATGCCCTTGGGGATTTCAGTCTGAAACTTTTCCCTGACTAAAACTGAGCCTCCGTGGGTTTCTGTCGGTGTCAGGTCTAAGGTGGGACATCAGGCTGTGAGTCCGGCCAGTTCCCATCAGTACATTGTGCTGAGGAGGACAGGGCTGGGTCCCACCGCAGGAGCTGACCCTGGCAGCTGTCCAAGCCATGGGCTTTTGACTTATTGCTCCTTGCAGGAATTTTCTTTGCACAACAGCAGGCAGGGGAGGACGGCAGTGTTCCCGCAGCAGGACCATCATCAGGGCAGTTTCTGCCGGGGTTACTCTGGCATGCAGAAATATGCATGTTAAACAGGGGCTGTGCATGGGGAGCCACTCCGGCATTTGGGAAACGAGTCGAAGCACAATGGAGCCAAGGTCCATTCCCGAAGATGTATGAGGGAGTTGGACTCCTGGAATCTCTGTGTCGTGGGGGGTTTTGCTCTTCCCTCTCGTTCCCTCTTTGCTGCGAGCGGGAAAGGGGCGGGCAGGGCTGGAGCCGCTCCCCTCGGCGCTGGGTGCCAGGCTGGCTGCTGCAGTTCCGTGCTCAATATTCCGATCACCTTGCGACTCCAGGAGCCTCGTGGAGCCTGCAGTGGTGTCAGAGTGAAAAACGAGCCTCGCCATCCCGCTCGGCCAGGCGGTGGCTGCCTGCCCGCAGCGAGTGCCAGCCTGCGGGCTCTTCCTTTGACAGAAACCCACTCGGAACGGGCTGGTGGGCTTTTTGTTCTCGTCTGTGTGTATAACACCATTTCCCATTGCATTTAAATAAGAGGTTTCACTGCAGCGGTTCACAATGCCGGGGGCTTGAACTCCTTGTCTCTCGGGGTCTTGGATTCCTCCCACGGTTTAGCAGTCGCTTGTGAAGAGGTAGGAAGGAGCGAGCTCTGTTGAATGTGGTTTTTGGATGTGTTTCCTTCTCCCTCCGTTGCTGTTTGACATGGAGTGGGCTGGAGGAGGCAGTTTCCCGCAGTGAAAGGCAGAAGGGATGCACCAGCGGGTGTGCCTACGTGCCCAAGGAGCTGGCTTTTCCCTAGGGAGCTACTGCAGTGGTGAGAGTTACACAGACCCCTGGGTGCTGCTAACCCAAGGCATTGTCTTTTATTTTATTTATTGTTCATGGCAGAGGCATTGCCTAGGCAACCATGATGCTTCTTCACTCTTGAGTGGCGCATTCTGCGTCACCGGGTTGGACACGGCAGAGCAGCCGAAGGAGCAGGACTAGTGCTGCTTGGCTCAAGGCACTCCGAGACTGACAGGGCTGCTTACAGGCACCTGCACATCAGGGAAATGCTGCTCAGAGTTTTCCCTGTGCTGCTCAGAAGAAGCGTGCAGCACCCCCTTGTTATCCCAGGGCTGGTCCATTCGTTCTCGGCTGGGTTGGGCACTTGGGTTGCAGTTCGCTGTTCCCCTGGAGTTTTGGTCATGACATCTGATCTCTGCAGTGCTCACACAAACAGTTCTTCCCTTGCAGCAGCCTCCAGCCTGCCAAGATGACTTTGTGCCATCTCCAGGGAGGGAGGCAGAGGGAGTGACTGGTTGCCTGTTAGGTTACACATTCCCAGCGCCTTTGCTCTCAGTGCAGCTGCAGCCCAAGAGTTGTTAGAGTGAAAATCATTCCTTCCCTCATGGCTAGAGAACTGTCCAGTTATGAAGGCTTATGATGGTAACTTCAGGGCTGACCCACAAATAAAATAACCCAGTTGCTCCTCCAGCCCTGGAGAAGAAGGACGTAACACTCTCTGGGATCTTCATCAACACCAGCACGACCCCTCTGCATGGAGACTCTCCTTTATGTCTGTCCTCTGAGATTAGGACAAGGTTCTCACTGTGGAGGAAGGAAGCTCTCAATCCTCCAGATGACCAGATCAGTGCAAGAGTTTCTATTTGTACAAGGACAATTACAGCCTGAATACAGTAGCCATCTACTAGCTTGTGGTGAAGCATCTACCTGCTTTGATCTGCTGAAGAAATTCCAGGGTGGATGTCTGTCGGTTTATCTGTCTGACATTTGGAGAGGGAAAGAAAGCAAGCAAGAAAGAAAGAAAGAAGGAAAGAAAGAGAAGAAAGAAAGAGAAGAAAGAAAGAAAGTGATTATTATTTCTTTTGCTGCTAGTACCTGGAAATCATTCTGCATATTAGTTTATTACAAGTGGCTTAAGCTAATGGAACTGTGATGATGTAGAGTCATGAGACCAGGAATATTTTATTAAAAATATGTTGACAATGTAGCTAACAATTCAAACTTGCTATCCATTCCTGTCTTGGGAGAAAATGAAAGGTGGTGTGAAAATTTTGCTGCTCAGTGTACAGGTCACATACAAATCAGCATTCTGGCAAAAAAAAATACAAAATGTTCCGCAATGTGGAATTGCTCTCTTGGGGACATTCTAAATGTCCCATTCAGATGCATTTCTTCTTAGAACATCCCCTTGGGTCCAAGCATATAGTTGAAGTGTTTTGAATTTTTAAAGCTCTTGCACAGTTTGGTTTTTTTTCCTGTGAACTTTTTATCTTGCTATTTCTTTCTTTCTTTTTTTTTTTTTTTTAATTGCACATTCACCATTTTTTTTTCCATCCTGTGGTGGTATCAGCTCAGAAAGTCTTCCTGCAGGGTTGTTTTTGCATCAGTGTTTCATAGCTTTTCTTGTTTTCCAAACTGCTGTGCTACCAACGAATTCATGCCTCTTTCAATAAAGCATTTATGGAAAGGAGAAGATAAGACACTATCTAACAAGGAATGGTAAGAAGGGACAGAAGTTTTGTTTTGTTTTGAGTGAGAATTATGAAGGAGAATCCTATGCTGATAAATTAACATAATGTTTTTGGAGGTGATGGTAAAACCCCTTCAGAAATACTCAGTTTGGTCTATCTGAAATACTTGATTTCACCCAAAATGAAAGACTACATTTTATTTTAGGCCTTTGAAAGCATTTATAATTTTTATTAATGCTCCTATCCTCTGGATCCAAAATAACCACAAATATATTTATATGGTGTTGAATTCAAATGCACTACAAATTTATAAACAATACTTCTTGGGGTGATAAATACTGAATTAAAATATTACATCGGTGGAGAAATAAATGACCTTCTTTCCCCATTCGCTAAAAACCATTCCCTGGATCTGCCAGGAACCATCATAAATTATGCACTTCCCTCTTCAGGGGAGCGTAGATTTTGCAGCAGTTTTTAGTTTTGCCCCCTCTGCTCCCAGGGGAGTTTGTATTGTTATTTCTGAAGGTGGCTGAAATGTTTGTGCACCCAGGGAGGATGGATCCAGGCAGGAGCCAGCCCTGACCTGGAGCACTGCTGGTGCTGGGAACACAGCACTCAAAGTGATCTTGTCACAACAGGCTGCTGAAAATCTGTCGTGATGAGAATTTCATGGAACTGACAGCAATCCCTGGGGGAGGAAAGGAGTATGACTGGAACAGTGCCAGGGAGGTGCTGCTTTCTCAGGTGGATGGAAGCCCGTCCTCCACGTGTGGCTACCAACACTGGCTGTTCTTCTCACCCTAATTATAGCCCTGATGCTGGGCCTAAGCCCAAAGGAACACACTCAGCTATTAGAAAGTGTGATCCTCCTCTTCCCACCCATGTTTCTACCTGGGAAGAGAATAGGGAATTTTTCCTGTTCCAGGAAGATATATGTTCAAATGATGTCCCACTCCTGCTTGAGCGCTGGCCAGAACCAAGTTAAAAGCACTCTAGATTTATTTTTTTCTGTTTTTTTAATCTCACCACACAACAAATGAGTGAACTGAAGAGACAGGTCCAAATTAGTAACAGGCTGGAAGCGTGCCCAGGGGCAGTGAGCACCCGAGGGGATGGGGAGGCAGGTCAGGCATGGATGTGGAGCCCATCTCCCAAGGTGAAGCTGTCCTTCTGAGTGCAGGCAGGTTGTATGTGAGATCAACACCCCTTCCCTCTTGGGAGCCTTGTGCTTCAGCCTTCCTCTTGCTCTGCTTGTGACCCTTTTGCTTCACTGGGTTGTAGGGCTGATGTGAGGAAAGCAAAGCTAATGAGGAATGGAACAGTCAGATACTTTGTGAAGAAGGCTGCTCCACCACCTCCAATATACCCTCTGCCTCTGTAGCTCTCTGGACACTTGATCATTTAATTCCTCTCTGGCAGGTGCAGGGCCCCCTGTAGAGACAAATGATTTACTCATGTGACTTGTATTCAATATGTAAATTCAGACTGTAGCCTCAGCTCTGTCCTCTTGGCTCTGCTCCAGTGATGCCAGGAGAGAGAGCTGATCTAAAGAGTTAAAGAGGGGTCTTCTTGCATAATGATCAGAAAGGTGGAAGGGAACACCCAGGCTAGTCTGCAATCCAATAAACCTGAGTTTCAAAATCACAAAAAGCTGGTTGTGAGCAGCACAAACTACAACAGTCTGGTAGCTGCTCTGCCCAGCACACCCAGGATGGTGGGCAGAGGTATGGGGAGGGTGTAAAGAGGACCCAAGTCTCACTATAGAGAGTCTCACCTTTTCCATTCAAGATGCCTTAAAAAATCATTGAATTTCATTGTATGAGGACTTTCACCCCCAGTTTCCTCCCTGACTCTTCAGAAGAAGGGAAGTTGGTAGCTCTGGTGCAATGGTGTTAACAGGGAAATCCTATAGACTCACAAAGTGAAGGGTCCTGTTCATCTCTGAACCATTCCATGGAAGGACAAGGATCATTCCATCAGGAATGTTTCCAGAGGGCCTTTGGGAAGGCTATCCATGTGCCCTCTTGAGGAAAGCAGAGAAGCACTTGAGAAACAAGTCTAGATGGAAAAATCCAGCACCAGTGTTTGGTCGCGTTGCTTTTAGCAGGTGGCCGTGAGGTACAAGCATGGTTCCTGCTATTTCATCATGAAACCTCATCTGAGCTGTGCCATTGCTTTATTCTGCCTTTCTCTTGGGATACCAGGCAAACTCCAGGCTGCTGTCAGGCTCCATGGGCTGGCATGGTTCACCTCCAGCACGTCCATGCTGCCGCTGCTGCCGCTGCTGCAGGGAGCTGCGCTCCCATGAAAGCGCCGCGGCTGCTGCCGCCGTGACCGACAGCAGCAGCGCACCACGGCTGGGAGCTGAGCAGCCTGCTGGGACAGACACTGCCCTGATTTGGGTGATTCATGCCTTAGTAATGTCCCTTCACTTCCAGAGAGAGGTGGCATGACAGGCGCGCGCTCGATCCGTTCCGACAGGGAACCTCTACATCAGCCGTGCCAGGGAATGTGAGCGGATCGGGGGCTCCAGTTCCATTCCAAATGTGACAGGGCTGTGTAAATAAATAATCCCAATCTACATAATTATCTCTTTTTCAGGGAGTCATCACATAAATCAAGCTGATATCAAGGGATGCTGTGTGTGGAATTCATGCATCCAAAGCCAGGCTCTCCTCGCTGCCTGGGCGCTTGGAGAAGGGTGAGATTTTGTGCGCTCTTGAACATCGCAGATTTTCTTCTGAGAAAGATCAAATGCTTGTATCATTTTTACCAGAAAAATGCTACCCACGGCAGACTTCCAGTGGTGGTTGAAAGTGTGAATTCTCATGCAAACAGATTCCTTTGCATACAGTCATCTGGGAGCTGGGCCTTTGATTTTCATTTATTATTCTCCCTGGCAGCATGTTCAGTCAGTATGCAGATTTCCTCCTTCATTCAATTTTCAGTGGGCAAGAAGACTACAATTAGTCATATTATCATCAGTGTGAATAAAAGGGAAACACTGAACTGGATCTTTAGGAGTCTGCAGTTGCAGTGGGATGATGCAGAGTCATTACATGAGTAAGGTATGAAAAAAGCTTCAGGCTGACTTTGTTTGGCTCCTTGCTATCTTCCTCCTTTGTGGAGCTTTTTGTCTTTTGCTGGTGTTCCAGACCTTTTCCCCAAGTGAGCCTAGACAGGGAAATCACTGGATGGGACAAAGTTTCATCTTGAAGAAGTGATGAGGAGAAAAAAGTTAGCACAGAAAGCTGGCTGGAGGAGCAGCCAGAGGGTTCCTGAGGGGAGAGCACTGCAAGCCAGGCCTAAGTGTGTTTCCAAAAATGCCTCCCACCTGAGCCTCACTGATCTGGGACCCACGTGCCAAAGCACACAGCTCAGAAGCTGGCTGGGCTGTGAGACAGGAGATAAGCACAACAGGCAAGGGGATAAAGACACTCATTTTGCAAGGAGGATTTTTAGGGATGTAGTAAGGAACTATGTTGTTTCTTTTCTCATGAACTTATTTTACAGGGTTTAGATTGAATTAGCTGTGTGGAAAGGAGGATTCAGATTTGTGGAATCTCTCCCTCTGCTCGCTTGCATGCTATCAGAGGTAATTTAGGTGGTGTGTGTTCTTGCATTGCTGTGAAGCTGTTGGGATCTCTAGGGCACATATTCACATGCTGGAACTGATTTTGATGCCTTGTTTGGTCAGGAAAAAAAATGTAATTTCCCTGATTTATAAGAAGAATGGGGATTTGGGAGTTGACCATAGTGTTGTGCTGTGCTTATGTTTCCATGCTGTTAATAAATCAGAGAGAAAAAGAAATTAAAGACAGATATTTTCTGCTTCCCTTATGCTGAAACATTACTAATTCACCAGGAAAAATTCATTTGGGATAACCTGGTAATTTCCTCAACTTCACATGGTGACATTTCCATGGCTTAGCAAGTCCTCTGGCAGCAGCATGCTCTGACTCCTCATATCATTGAGGATCCTCAAGGTGCAGATTAGCTGAGTCTCTCAAACCCTGCATGAGGCCTCAGGGACACAGCACAACTTCACAGATATCAGAGCAAAAAAAATGTTATTTTTCCACAGGCAAGCAAACATGGGAAGCAAACATTTTGTGTGGCTTTTCTGGATGCTAACAAGGAATTTCTGAGGGCTCCATGCCCAGCCCAGCAGCTCCCAGCACATCCCTGCCCTCCTGCTTTTGTGAAACACATGGGATGCCCATGCCCTTGAGACTGAGCCCCTGCCCAGCCCTGGGGTGAAATGGGCAGAGCAGACACACACTTGGACATGACTGCAGAACTGTTGTTTTGTTAGGAAATCAGTGAGGGTTCACTTCCAGTAGGAAACTTCTGCTTTGACTTCCAGCTGTCCTTGTTTTATGGGCCTCTTTCTCCTCATCAGGATCCTCTCCCAAGCTCCCTTTTGTTTTTCCTCTTCTCCTCCTACATTTTGGCTTCTATTTCAACTTCCTGGTGAGATGTTTATTGCAGTAATGAATGCAGGGAGTGACGTGGCTGGTGGCAGGTATTGACCCTCCTGTCCTCACTCTGATGCTGTCCCCCAGCCTGTTCTGCTGGCAGTCTGTGAGCCTGACACTGATTCTCAGTTTGGCTTTGTAGTGTGTTTTTCCTACTCTAATTTGGGTGTTCTTTGCCCCCATTCCTGATGAATTCTGTAAAATTTGGACTGCTATCTCATTAAAATATAGCTTTTAATCAGTAGGTTCTTCATCCCTCCCTTTTGCCTTAGCTGCTAATACTGTGAGCTATTTAAGTAGTGGAATTGCAGAGCTATTTTTTGAAACTCTAGGTATTCCAATTAATTAGTGTGAATAGAAATTATACTAACTAATCTCACCCTGGTGCTAGGGCATTTGACTCTATCAGGAGACCATTCATTGTATATTTTCTAGTTTAATTTCACATTTGGATATGTAAGAGGCCCCGGAATGAGTCTCTGAAGATGGGTCCTAGAGAAACCTGCATATCTGGGTGCTTCTGATATTTAACCTGTTCTTCTGGCCATGGAGGAATTGAATCTCTGATCCTCAGCTGATGTGAGGAACCTGTTTTCTCTCCTGATGCTTCCCAAATCTGATCCCTTGCACCTTCTGTTACTCTGACTGGGGTGAATGTTCCAAAGAGTAAGTTCTGTGTGGACATTCAGTTGAAAGTAAATAAGAGGGGGGGTGTTTTTTCTTTCAGACTCCTTTGCCCAGGAAATCTCATGATGAAGTGTGAACAATCCCACCCTTTCACCACTGAGTTTGTCCAAGTCAGACCATGTCATCAGCTCTGATCCATGGCATTTGCATTATCTCAGGTACACTCCTGGATGGGGGGTGTTTAGCTGGGAGAAGGTTTTTTCTCTCTCAGTGCTGTGGAAACACTGGCCAGTGATCAGGCATCTAGTGCAGATAAGGGCTAATTCCTTCTATTTCCAGAGACACAAAGGGAGCAGCAGATAGACTTTGCTAAGCCAGTATCTGAAGGAAACAACCTCCCCATCCCCTGGCAATGAACAGTCTAGGCCTGTCATCATTTAAATAATTTTAAGTCTTTTAATCCCACACCCCTCACACTCCCCATCCTGAGCCTGTCTGCTCCCTCCTGCCCCTCTTTCTTCCACACCTCCATCTCCAGTCTCTTCCCTCCTGCCAGTCAGCTGTCCCTAAGTCCATGGGAGTTGTAGCAGCAGGGTTCTGTGTGCCAGGAAAGATTATTCTTGACTGGTTGCCAGGTCTCCTGCTCTTGCTCTGGCACGCAGATAAAATGTTAATAGGGCCGAACGTGTTTGACACTAAGGGTGAAACGGCGCGTTCCAGGCACGGAGCCTCTTGCCATCCATTTAGCAGCTGCACAGGCTGGATCCTTCCAGTTCACTTTTGCTTGCTAAAGAGGACCTGGACAGGGACTTTCAGGTTTGACAGAAGCCAGGGATTACAGCTTCCTTGTGGCAAGAAGCTTAAGCAATGTCACCTGCTTGCTGATGGGTACACAAAGGGAGAATTATTTTGTAAGGACAAGTCTGGAATTCCTTTTCCTGGAGCGGCTGACATGGATGTGGGAAGATCTGAAGAAGGTTAAAATGTGGTCTCTGTTCAGCTCTGATCACTTTTGCAAGTGTTGGGGCTTCCCAGCAGGCTGAGTGTTGGCTGAGGTCAGCCCAAGTGCAGGAGAGAAGTCAGGATTCACCATTCCTCACAGCACAGTTTGGGGCAGGAAGAAGCTGCTGCTCAGGTTCAGCCAGCCAAGTCTCTCCAGCTCTTGCCAAAGAAGAAGGTCAGAAGTTTTCCTACATTTGAAAATTCATTCAGCAAAGCAGAATGCTCTTAATTAAGCCCTGGTGAGAGTGTCTCTGCATCTTCACTGACAGGATTGTGATGTTTTTATTGTTTTTTCTTAAGAGGAATTCCAGCCTGAAACACATCTGGCTGAGAATGGTCTCCTTTTCAATTTCCTAATGGAGAACTTCCTCTGTGAGTTCTAGAAGTGGATTATATTTTGTGTTTGGCAACTTCCCTTGTTAAATCATGAATGGTCTCACTCCAGCCACAGAAGCAGATAGAAATCTGAGGAGAGGGCAGACAAACAAGGTGCTGCCACTTGAGCAAGGACGGTTGGGGAAGTTTGAACTGATCTGATTTTCCACCTTCATAGCTTCTGGTAAAATCCTGATAATCCATCTTCATCATCCAAGAGGATTATTGCCTTCCACTGGTGTAAAGGGGGGAAGGCTGAAACCCCTGAGGTGTGGGACTGGTTGTTGCTGGGCAGAGTTTTGCACATCCCACAAGCATGGTAATGCCAGGTGACCAAAGCTGTGATCAGGTGAAGAAATACAAGCTCAGGAACTGTGTTTTTCTGAAGAGTAGCAAATAATTTTGCTCCTCAGAAGCACACACTGGACCACTTTTCATTGATAATTATGATATACTTGAGGGAAGAGTTCTTTTAATGGGGAAATGTAATTTTTTTTTTCACACAGTATGCAGTTTCTCTCTTCTATCCTTCTCCCTCAACAGTATGCAATAAACTCATCATAAGATTTATTAATGAACTGTCATGGTGATTTCCTTGAGTACCTTATTCAGCCAGAAATTACTCTAGGGACTGGACCCCGTGTATGCTGAAATCAGTGGAAAAATTGCATCTTCTTCAAAAAAACTGTAGGTACAACCTGTGAGTAAATTAGGGAAAAACAAGAGCTCAGGTGGTACCATGGGCTGGGAGACAAGCACTGTTCTAGCATGGGGTGGGGAGAAGCTTGGAGACTTTATTTATTAATAGCATCCTGAGCTCCCAGAGGGCCTCCTGTCCTGTGTCCAGTGAAATCACACAGCAAAAACTCTAAAGAGCAGTGCTCTTGGCCTAGAGCAGGCAGATATGTGATGATTGTGTCCTGGCTTACAATAACTTGAGTGAGTAGGGATCTTCCATGGGAATACTGTAATTGAAATATTTCTCATCTGGTTCAGCAAGAAAGAGACAATATTTAACATGTTAACCTATTAACATCCTCTTAAGCATTGTTGAGGGACAGTGCTGGAACTGTGAGCTCTTAAAATGCTGCCCAGGTTGCTTCTGAGCTTTCAGGAGTGATCTGAAAACGTTGGTAGAAGTGAATCTCTTACCCTTGCTGCCATTAAAAGGTGTTATTCTGGGATGCAGGGAGAATGGGAATGATGTATATGGTCAGGAATGAGCTTCAGGAGGTGGCAGGAGTCTTTGTTTTAGAAAATCCTCTCCTCCCTTCTCCCCTCTGACTTATTAAGCATGTTTGAAGGAATTGTTTGCAGAGCAAGTGCAAGCAGCTGTGGTTTGGTTCCTGGACCCCAGGAGGACAATGAGCTGTGGCTGTGCAAGTGTGAGCACTTTGAGCCTGGTGTTGCTGTGCCCATGGACTGCCCAGGGACTGCCCAGGGTGGGTTTGGTGTCTGGGGGCACAGCTGTGCACATCTGGGTGCCGATGCCATTGACCACCCTGGGGAGTGTGTGGGGCTCAGCCATGGGGCACAAACTCTCCTGGCTCTGGGGCAGTGAAGCTGCAGTCAGGGCCTGACTGCTCCTGCAGGAGAGCTGCAGTGTGGCTCTGTGCACAACCAGTCAGTTTGATCAATCAACAATGTAATCAATTTGATTCACTCTAGCTTCTGGAAACACTATTCTGGAGACAAGAGTGAGAGGGTTCTCACTCTTAGTGCTGCCACACGCTGAGCACTTGTCCCCTGCTCCTCTGGAGCCACCACACCACCTTTTTCATGTCTTCAAAGCCTCCTGACTCCTCACTGTGCATCTTGCCATGGTGACTTTTGTCTCCTTTTAACATTAAATGAGTGTCTTGCTTTCAGATGTGTTGATTAGCTGAGGAAGATGAGCAGCCCACCACTACTCTGGGAGAAAGGGAACATTCCCCTTCTCACATTCCCACTCCTTGAGAGACCTCTGGATGTGTTTTTGGTATAAAGTGTTTGGGAAATGGATTTATAGAGAAGCAATTCCCCCTAGAATGGACACAGGACTTGCTACTTTATCACCCAGAGTACCCAAGTGTAATTACTTTGAAGTGTAATCAGTGAGTAATTGAGAGGCAATATAATTGGTACCTGGATGCAGAATATGTAATTACTGTGTTGTGTAGTGACAGGGTATTTACCAAGCATATCTTCTGTAGTTACCAAGTAATTTAAGAGAATTTGCATGGTGTTTCTTGTCTGAGAGACAGAAAAAATCACCCAGCTGAGATCTCTGCAGAGGACTATAAACTTTCTGCCAGCAGGATTTGTAAGCTTTTCCAAGCAAGCAATGTTGGAAGGATTTGCTGCCTGCCTTTCCTTTTCTTTCCAATACAAAAGTTCTCTGCCTGCACAAAGGAAAGTTTTCTTTTATTTCCTGCCATGTGGAACATGTGCGTCAGCCAGGAGATTCATTGGGAAAAGAGATAAATAAAGAGAGAAAAACTCATTTAATGAGAGGAATAATAAAAAAACCCAAACAAACAGCAGGCTTTGAGATGTCAGAGCAAACTTCCCCATCTCCATCAAAGCCTGAGCACTGAACCTCTCACTGGGGCTGAAAATGTGGGACCTCAGGCAGGAGAAGTAGAGGATGCAGCTCTGACTTGTGTGTCACCAAGTGCAGAGGTGGAAAGAGAGGATGCCTTTTGCCCAGAGTGCTGTGAGCCCTGAGGACAGCTTCAGCAGGATTTCTGCTGTACCGCAGCAGGGAACCACAAAATTTATGGCTGTACCTATGCTAATGACCTGCAGAGGCAAAGCAGCCATTTGTTTCATGTAGCCACTGTTAAAGCACAGCAGCATCTTTCCCTTTTCTCTCGGTGGGAGAGTGATTGGTGTTTACAATCTGTCTTTTTCTTTCTGCTTTTGGAAATACCCTGCTCTGGCAAATCGTGGGAAGCAGCCTGTTAGAGCTGTGTCCTCGTTTACACAGGACTGGGGGGGCAGGATCAGACAACATACATCACTGAGGTAGCTCTTCTCATGGCTGTACTTGGCCTTAATTATGTTATATTGCCCTCTCTAGAGAAATCTCCAATGCTTTGGGCTTCCACAAAGTAATACTTTATCTTTTTCATTAAATAGTAGCTACTCGTTAGGGCAATAAAACATGTTGCTTTTGCTTCACCTTCTAATGAGGTTGTGCTACTGCACGTCCTGAGTATAAATAAACCAAGGTTTTAGTATTTTAGCTATTGAGTTTTTGGCTTTACCTAGGAAAAAACCCCAAAAAACCCCAAACCAAACAAAAAAAACCCCACCAAAAAAAAAACCAAACAAAAAAACCCAAACCAAAACAAAAACAAACCAAAAAATCATCCCCAAAAACCCCAAACAGCAGCTATATTCTCTTCTGGTACCTCTTGGTGCTGTTTTGCAGCATTTGCTTTTGGGTGAGCTGTTCTTCTGTTGCTGATACCTCGCAGCCAATGCTGAAAAGGTGAACTACAGCCACCACATTTTCTGCAAAATGAACTTGGTTAATCCTTAGCATTCAAACCAGCCCTCACCTCTGTATTGATAAATACAGCTTATGCTCTAGTCCCAGGGAATGCAAATACTGTTTGCAGAAATAGTGCTGTCCTGGCTACTTCTCATTATAGTGTTTTTATTGCCAGGGATCCTGGAGCTTTTTAGTAGCTACAGAATCAATAATGCTGTGACATTCATACATTTCTCAATGCCACTGTGCATGGTGCAGCATCAAAGTGCTGGTTCTCAGGGGCTCTACCTGATAGTGATACTTGTGTACACATATAATCCTTTTTATCTATAGTTTACAGATCTTAATTAAGATTTACAACGCTGTTGTGAAGTGGATTTTCATGTCTGGGCAGAGCAGCATGGCCAGATGCTAGAGAGGAGTGTTTCAGAAAAGCTCAGGCTTTTTGTCAAAAGCATTCAGCTCAAGGCAAGGAACTCCTTGAACAAATTCAATTCAAGGCAAGGAGCTCCTTGGCAGCCAGGCTGCTTTGCAGGGAAATCTGCCTTTCTCTACAGCCAGTACTGGAGACAGGGACTGCAACCCTGGAGTCCTGACACCCACCTATGGTGATATTCCCTGCTCTACTTCTTCCATTTTTTTGCAACATTTTCTAAAAATACTTGATTTTTGAAAATCTGTTTCACCCTAGGCTTTAGCTTCCCTCCCCCTCTCAAATCTGTGGAGGTTTTCCTTGCAGACTTCAAAAAATAACTAACTAAATAGCTATTTACTAAACAGCAAAAATAACTAAATAAATACAATCAATTTGATTCACTCTAGCTTCTGGAAACACTGTTCTGGAGACAAGGAGGCTTCCAATTTCCTACATGAGTCATGATGTTCTTGGATTCAACCTATCAAACTATATCAGCAAATCATATTATATAATGTAATATAACAAGACACAACTGCCTGTGTTTAACCTAGAAAAGATTAAAAAACATGTCCTACCATGGTCATTGGGCTGTCCTGGCAAAATTGTCATTCTCTTTTCTGTCCAGCTGCCGCCCCTGCTGTCCTCCCCAACCTGCTGTGCTGGAAGAAAAGTGCCATTTTTAGGAACAAAGATCTGAGCAAGTCTGGTAACAGAGAGGCAAGTCCTGCTTGTGCCACTTGTCTGGTTTGGAGGCTGAGTGCTCTAAGGTCGTGTCCAGGGCTTCACCTTTTATACAGATGCAGAACCAACATCTCCTGGCTGAAAGCTGATACACTCACAGTGCTGTGGGAGTGAGAGAGGGGAGGATTTTTGAACTGCTAATGCTGCCTTGTTCTCAGTGCATGTGTAAAGTAGAAGGGAAAGGGATGTGTAGATGTGATGTCATTCTCCTTTTATTCTTCACCTGTACAGAATGAGGGGATTTGGAGTCTTTTAGCTCTGTTTCTGGGTCTCGCACCTGCACAGCCCAGAATCTGCCCAGAGCATTTCTGGGAGGGGTTGAAGTGGGGGAAGGAGCACATTGCTGTAGTTTCTCCTTACCTTGGCCTCTGGGGATGCAGTATCACAGCCCCAGCATCTGCACACCTCTACCCCAATCCCCTAGAATGGAGCCATCCATTCACCTGGGCAGTTCAGCTGCGGGGCATTCACTGCCTGGAGGTCGCTGCAAAGGAGGAGCTTTCCACAGTGCCTTGGAGCAGGGTGCAGCTCCCTGTGCCCTGACAGTTTCCTTGTGCTGTCACAAGCCTGGCTGCAAGGGCTTCATGTATTTACCCAAGGTCTGAGGATGCGGGAATGGAAGGAGGAACAGCCTTCAGTCTCTCAGATTTCTCATTTCCCTCGGAGACTTCCCCCCTCTCTCTCCCAGGACCCTGTGAGCACCAGCTCAGAAACAAATTTAATTTAGCACCTGTCAAACCTTTTGTGTCTCAAGTGTTGGCCTTGACAGTGAAAAGCATCTCGTTTTTGTTTGAGGGGCAGACATTATTAGGCAGGAAGAACAGGAGCCAAGCGAGGTTTGTTTCAAGGGTGATTAGGAAGATTGTGCCATAGGAATCACAGTCCAAGGGACAAATCTCACCGAGCAGCAGGGGCAGTAGTGCAATCTGTGACCTGGCAGGGCTGCAGGGGAAGCAGTGAAAGAGCCTGTCCAGCTTCCTTTTAAACATTTCAATGATGCACCTCTCTGCAGAGCCATTATGGAGAAATGTCTCAGGGGAGGAGATTTTAATGTATTTCAGCATGAGGTAAATGATCCCATGCTGAGAGAAGCTGGCACCCTCTCTGTGCCAGCCAGTCCCCAAGCAAAGCCATGGCTAGTCCTTTATGAATGCAGCATAGATGCTGGCACTAATATTGCTTTGCTACCAGTTACACTTAAAAAAAAGAAAAAGAAAAAAAAAAAAGGGGGCTAAACTACCAAACAACAACAGCAGCAGCAGCAAAATCCTCAAGCTGTGCTGGAACAGAAAGTAATTAAGAAATATTTCATATCTCCAAGCGGCCCTGAAATTTTTATTCCTGTGCATGAAGCTCGGTAGGCTCCTCACGGGCGGCTGCTGCTGCTGCTGCGTTTCAGTGCAATAAATCCTGTTGCCTTTGGAGCCTGACAGCCAGCCCAGGATGTGATCAGAAAACCAACAGAGACTCTCTGTATGGTTTATTCCTTGCCTGCCTCAAGTCTGCTTATACCAATCGAGCCGGTGCTCCAGGTGCAAACCAGTGGGCAAAACCTTTCTTTGGGAGATAAAGATCAGAAAGGTGGGAGATGGTATCAAGAGGAGGGCTGGGGAGAGTAGGAATTCAGACAAATAAGCTCCCATTTGAAATATTTCCACCCCAAACCCAAGAGACTCACCCAGCCTTAGTCCAGCCCTAGAAGTATTTATGGCTCTGTGAAGGTTGAGAGGTCCAGAACTGAATTTAGCTGGAATTAGTAGTGGTTTAATCTCTCTTCCAGTGAGCTGTGTCAGTGCAGCCTGGCAGGACACAGCTCAGGGCTGTGCTTGGCACGAGGCTGCAGGACCTGGGCTTGGTGTTGGTGTCCCTGAGTGGCCCTGCCAGCTGCCACCCCACCTGGGTGAGCTTAGCTGAGACCAAATGTCCTGCACAGTTGGCAGCTGCTCTGGGAGGGAGCCAGGGGAGTGGACAGCCTGTTTTTCTTTCTCCTATTCTTAATCATAAATGTTTCTAAAGTATTAACCCAAACTACTGTGTTCTAAAACCATTAACTGCAAGAGAACCTCTAGTTACACCTTTGGATTCAAACTGTTGTCTACGGGCTCAATTCTTCCAGGTCTGAATCCTCAGGAATCCTATTCCTCACCCTCCTTCCCATCAATCTTAGTCTCCACAAAATTCAGAGAACCTCTGGATTTGTGCTGCACCATCTGAAAGAACCCCAAAGAGCAAGTCTCCCCAGGAAACAGCTGGAGCAGTACCAGTTTTCAGCAGCTAAACCCTTACATGTCACACACCAGAGGGACAAGACCTCTGTCTGAGCCAGCGGGCTCCTCCAAGCCCCTGCTCATGAGTCAGCTTGCAGACTGTGAGTTCCATTTTCTTCCTTTTCCTCACATTTGCCATCAGGTGAAGCAGGATGGCTAAGACTGGGGGAATGACTCCACCCACTTTTTTGTGTTTCAAATTGGATTTGAGTATGAGAAAATAAAACCCGAACTACTTTTAAACAAGGGCTTCATTTTGATTGCAGCTTTTTACTCCTCTTTTTTTCCAGCTTTTGCTTTTGTAGGCTGCTATGACTAACATTTTGAAAAGGAAAAGTCATCTTAAGGTGAAAATCCTTTTTTATTTAGAGCCAATCAAATGGGACAATTAACTTCACTAATTATTTCTTTTCATTAGGGACTTGTCAAAACTGCAAGTTTTTCTTTAAGCACTTTCTTGGGTGTCAAAGGCTCATCTTTTTTTCAAAAATACAGAACTGGAATGGTGCCCAGGTACCTTCACTCTGTGGATGGTTTTGTTCCTCAAGTGTCCACAGCATAAAAGAAGCAAATTACTGGACCTTGAAAGTTTTCTAGTGAGATTTCAACTGAGGAATGTAGAAGAAGGCCAAAGCCCCCATAGCTCATGGGAGGTGCTGGCTGAAGGCTGCTCCTCCTGGGAGTGCTGAAAGCTCAGCCCTGCCTCTGTCCCAAAGTGCAGCAGCTGCCAGGGCCTGGCTGGTCACTTCTATACCTCAGAGCACTGATTCAGGGAAACAAACTAAGTCCATCTCTTTCCTGCTGTTTCTATTCCCTTATTCTGTATTCTCCCTTCCTCCTTTTTCTCTTTGTTTTCTTTCCCTTTCTCCTTCCATGCATGAACTAATTGACGTCTGATCTGTTCAGAGGTTCGGCCCTAAAAAGTAACCTTCACTTAACTGCTCACATAACTTGCCTGTCACTTTTGATAACAGTCAGGGCATCATTTTTGCAAGTGTTCAACAGTAAAATTACTGCTTTGCTCTTGTCAAGCAAATGAGCCCTGAGGCTTGTGTGAAAACCATTAATGATGATGCCACGGTGGGACTGGTGCACTGGGCAGCCTGCAGAAGCACCGCTTCTCAATTCACCGTGCCCCTGCTGAGCAGTTTAGGTTTAATTAACCTGCATTAATGCCTGCTGGGATAGCATTTTCCTTGCCTCCTTTTTCAGGGGGTCAAGTGGAGCTGGAGACAGCTGCTGGTGTCGCAGGTGCCCTGCGTACGTGGCTGGGATCCTGGAAATGTTTATGGCTGTGATGTGGAAATAAACTCGGCTTATTACTCTCATAAAAACGGTGGCTGTAGCCTTGGGCTTTGCCAGGCTTGCTAAGCTGCTGGAGAGAATTATTGCCAGAACATAAACCTGCTGCAGCTCGTGGTGCTGGGGCACAGGGCTGTGCTGAGAGGTGTTTGCAGGGATGGAGGGCTGCAGAGGTTCTGCAGGGCTCTGCAGAGATCCTGGGTGTGTTCCCATCCTCCAGAAGTTGTTTACCATCTGTATGGATGCAATGAAATGATGAAGTTTGCTTTCTAATGGAAAAGGACTCTGAGACTGGGGTTTGTGTTGCTGAGCCTGCACCCAGCCATTATCAGGAGAGCGAGCATCTACAATACAATATCTGTAATTATAGTTATGAGGCTGCTACTGTTGCTATTTTTCTGATTATTTACAGCCAGGCAGGGGACTACACACCTGACACTGGAGTAAGTTCAAGAGGGTTTTGAGATCTTGAGGACAACTGGCAAAATAAATCCTATTTCTTTAGAAAACTAAGCTTCAGTGGGGCACTGCTGAATTGAGCACCATTCCTCTTCTGCAGGAAAAATTGCAAAGTTTAACTTTATGCTTGTTTCTTTACTATTTATGTGTCCTGGAAGGAATAAAAGTCCAAGAATCAGAAACTTGGGCAGATCTCCCTGCTTATGAAGTTCAGATGAGACATAGGCTTTGCTACTGGCAGTGCTTGCTTGTGTCTTCATGTGGCTTGATGAGTGAGTGAAAGGAATCGGGAATGAAGTGGTCATTAGCACGTATTTACATAGGTTAATTGCATGGGGTAAGGAAAGATCAATTTGATTTTCAATGGGGCTACTGATGGAGACATCTTCCTGACAGTGCTTCATGACCCCTTTCTTTGGCATTGAATTATATTTTTCAGGTCTCAGCAGGCTGTAGCTAAGGATTTAACAAGCTTCTAGGTCATGTCAAACCTTGCCTTTGTAGTTCTGGGTATTTGTTTTTGATGTGCCATGTCTGCTGGGTGCGTTTATTGAATTTACCCTGGTAGTCCAGCAAGGAGATTTCTAAGGAGGGAAACTGCCATCATTTGCACATGTAATGAACTTCAGAATCATGGTATGCTTGTGTCTTGAAGGGACCTTAAAGCTCATCTCATTCCAACCTCCTTGCCCATGGAAGGGACATCTTCCACTGTCCCAGGTTGCTCCAAGCCCCACCCAGCCTGGCCTTGGACACTTGCAGGGATCCAGGGGCAGCCCCAGCTCCTCTGGGCACCCTGTGCCAGGGCCTCAGCACCATTCTGGGTCCATGGTGAGTGACTGTGGCAAACTTGGATCAACAAAGATGAGGAACAGATTGGTTTAGGGCATCTGAATACCTACAGTCTGTTTAATGGGCATTATCTCATTATTGCTACCAAAGGCCCCGTGTTCACCCTACAGCCAGGGCTGTGTGAGCAGCTGTAGCTCATCCTGCTTTTCCTGGGCCAAGCACCACCTGACTCTTGGTGAACCACTCCTGCCACTGGTGCAGACTGGCTTAGGGCTGGTTCTGTCATGTCTCCATTAGTCTGCCATCTGCCACCCACACCAAACCTCCCCCTGGCCCCAGTCCAGGGCTCTTGCAGGCTTTGCAGATGCTCCAGCACCCCAGTGGCTGCAGGATGGGAGTTTAAATAAAACAGAGCATTGATGTGGAGATGAAATTAATTAATGTCCTTGCTATTAAATTACTGTCTCTAAGGGAAGACTTCTATTTTGCCTCTCAGATGACAGTGTTTCATTAGGGAAAAAAACCACAGGGTTTGAGAGCTCAGGCTTTGAAACACTTTATCAGGTTTATTTGTAAGTAAGATTGATAATTTTTCTTGTGACTTTTGGAGAATACAGAGTTTAGCCCTCTATTTTTTGAGTAGAGAATTGCTGAGAAGGACTTGTTCCTGTGAACCCCTAAGTTGCAACAAAGTCCTACCCATTTTCTAAAGATCAGTCCCTGACATTCTACACAAATTGGCAGCTGAACACCTCAGTGGGGCAGCCATTCTTTTATCTATTAATTTATTTCCAAAAATGTGGGGGCAAAGCTGCACACACCTTTCAGAGCATGCATCAGCTGGTGACCCTCCCCTGTGTTCTGGCCTTACCTTGCTTCATGTGAAAAATAAATTTCTTTGATTTTGTGAGTCTGGAGATTTGTATGTTCCTTATTTAGGGACATAACAAAAAGTGTAGCAAGTAGTAAGGCAGTATTTAGGAAAAAAAGGACTGGGAAACCTAAGGGAGAGTTGCAGGCAGACACAAATGGATCCACAAGTTTTGCTGTGTATCTGCTGCCCACTGCCCATCCTGCTGACACTGGTAACCTTCTGTAGCTTGGCATTGCTGAACTAAATCGAAGAAGAGCCTTTTGTGGGAGTGGAAAGATCAAGGCAGAGGTGCTATGATCAGGAAGTACAGCAGCTGCCCAAATGACTCCTTACTGCAGCCAGAGCTGTCATTTCTCACTGTCAGAAGCATTTAAATAAATAAATAACCTCACAGTAGACGTTTCTATTTTTTTTTTCTGTAAGAGCTAGAGGAAAAAGTGTACCTGGAGAGTATGTTTAATTTATTTAGGAATATAAGAATGTTGAATATCTGCAGAGAATGAAAAAATTCCCCAATCCTTGGGGTTATTTGATCTGCTAATTATCCATACTTCAGAACCCATTATTCACACTTTCCTGCTTTTCTCCAAGAAATCTATTTGGCAGACATCTCTCTATATTTTTATAGCATTCTGTGAGATCAGCAGGAACAAAAGAGAAAGAAAATTTGAGTTGTAAACCATTAATAAAATGCAAATGTACAACAGTCTTCTTTGTTTGATATTTGCCAGTAAGCAGATCGAGACTGAGATCTCTGCTATGTTGATATCCTGAAAGATTAAAGAAAAAAAAACAAAAAAGTTTTTCAGGCTTGCCTTTGCCCAGTGAAACAACCAAGGGCAAACTGCAGCTCTGTTTGGAAGCATGTTTGGCACAGGCAGCAGTGGTGACTCACCAATATTAACAGCAGCAGGGTTTTGGATCTCCTGCACCTTGCTACCACAATGCCAAGCTGTTCATCAGCACAAACACTGTCCTGCACACTCTCCTCCGAAAAAAAACCAATCTAAGGAGGCCTTGGGAGCTCTAATTTATGCCAGGCTTGGTCCAAAGCTTGCTGGAAAGATTGCCTTTGAGTGGAAAGAGCTAAAATGGTACCAGCTAAAATGGCCCAGTGCAGGTGGCAATCAGTCCCCAGTCTGTGTGTCCCATTTCACACCCTGAACATTCTGCAGCATCATGGGGAAGGTTTGGGATGCAAAACTGCTGGGGGAACAAGACAGTGCTGCTTACTGAGAGAGAGCTCACAGCCATGGCAGGGGCTTACAGGGATGGAGGCTTGCTGCCTAAGAGAGGAGGGGTTTATGTATGTGCCAGTTTCTTTTTTGGATGCATTGCTGGGCAGATTTCTTTTTGACATTGATGAATTCATGTTGAGATGGCTTCTTTGCTATTGTAATGCCTCTCCCCTGATTGCACCTTGACTTTTGGACGAGGCTGCTCTGTTTTCCCCTGGGTAGCTCCAGATGTGCCAGGGGTGGATATCCTTGTAATCAAAATGAAGGAAAAGCCCTTGATATCCTTCAGAAAGGAGCACAGTTCAGGTATCACCAGCTCACGCTGAAGATGGCAATGGAAGTAAATGATCATATTTGCAGGGGAAGGCTGAAGGAATTTGATGTTGGAATTGAGGCATTGTCTCATCCTTCTGTGGGATTGTCTCTGGACCTTTTGGTCTCTGCTCCTTCTTCTTCAGTGCTGTGGATCCACACAGAGCCTTGGATTCCTGCAGGATCAGGAATTAGCCAAGAAATGGGCAGATTTATCTTACCTGGTGCCCACTCAGGGAGTTTCTAGAGCAGGATGTCTCTCATCCTGCCCTGGTTATGGTCGTGTTGTAGGGAATGTGTTAAAAATGCAGCAGCTGCTATTTGTTCTTGAAAAACACAGGATCTTTTATCAGAATAAACATTTCCAAAAGTCTGTGGCCTCTGTGACAGCTACAGGCCTAAGAAGAACTTAAATGATACACACAGGGCTGGAATTGACCTTCACCAGGCTGGATTTCACTCTCTGAGCTAGGGAACAGTTTTGTTAAAATGGGATTTCTATTGCTTCTCTGTTCACTAGCAAATATGTCTTGTGTGTTTGGATCTATATTTTCTGAGTGCTTCATTTAAACTCTGAACTTTGGAGGGAGATGAGCATGGGAGGCTGGTGATAGTTGCAGAAATATTTCAGGCCCCACAGCTGAAAATAGGGCAATAATAGAACTTTGGTTGGCTCTCAGTAGGAAGTGGGGTGGCATTTTCAAGGTCCATCCCTGCAAATACTGTTGTATTTCATTTTCTGCAGGACAGAAGACCAGTTAGATGTGATTTTCATATGTATCAAGTGAAAACAAAATAAAACCACATTTTGAGGGACATAGAGGAAAATGATCCATAGCTAGAGGTGCTGGTTTGAGCTTATGGGCAGATGTGCATTAAAGGATCATGCTGAAAGGTCGCAGGCTAAGATGATGAGCTTTAAATCAGAGGGTTTTCTTTTTCCTACACTTTCTCTGGATGTTGGTGCTTTTTCAGGAACAGATCTATTTGATGGGGGTGTACATTTTGAGGGGGCAGGTTTGTCATCCCCCAAGGCAGCAAATCTGTCAAGGCTCCAATGTCAAGCTGTCAGGCCACTGAACCTTCTTCTTTTCAACCACTTTTGAGACAGGTTGAATCTGCTGAGGCGAGTTGTGTACCCAAGACACAAATCCTCATCCAAGAAGCAGGGAGCCAGCCTGGGGAAAACAAGGCATTTGAAAAACAAAGGCAGGGAAGTGCAAAACTGGGTTGTATTATGTTGCAAAAGTGACTTTCCACATCAGGGATCAGAGTGCAAGTCACTCAGGGCTGGTTATTTGAAGAACAGGATGAACAGCCAGAACACAGCAGAGGCTTCATGGATTCCCCAAGCCTAGCTGCAGTTCACGCAGGGTGAAACAGGGGACAAAAGGGGTGGCCTGACTCTGGCTGATGATGTTGTGTTGTTTATTTTAATGTAGGTCAGAATGTCTCATTGGAACTGTGGTAGGGAATAGCCCTTTGCATGGGGTCATGATGTAAAACCAGGGAACGACTGACCCCAAACCGTGTGTCTCCTTTCATGCCAGCTGGCCAGGGCATGTCATCCTGCTGCAACTCAGCTCACACCCTCATAAAACAGTGGATGAACTCCACTACTAATCTGACCTTTCTATAAACCTGCTGTGCTGTGGTACATGGGTTGAGCCTCTGGCCCAATCAATTTTAAATGCCACTGTTTGCCAACCTTGCATTGTTCCTGCAAACCAACCGCGTGTGTTACGAGAGGATAATTAGGGAGAACACAGTAATTAATACTGCTGATAATAACCCAGAGGTGTAATTTAGCTGCCTGACTTAGACTGAATTCCCTGTGCAGGAGGAGGAAAAGGCACCTGCTGAAGGCTTGCACAGCAGCTTAGCCCTCCACAGGAGGCAATCACACACAGAAGCCACTGAGGTCTCTCCTGAGCCGCTAATGATTGCCTTGCAGACAGCCATGGCATGTCACTATTGATTATTTTCCTATTATAAACTCCTTCCTCTTCTCCCTTTTTGCCATGATCTGTTGGGTAAACACAGGAAACAAGTATGAGCAGCTGAGGTTTGCGGTTATGAAGTGTTTGGAGGAGGAGAAGGAGGAGGGGAAGCACTGGTTCAGCAGGCAGTTCTTGTTCTAAGAATGTGGCTATGGCTGAAAAAACAGTCCAAAGAGACATGGATAAAAACCATCCTTCAGTCCTATGCAGACTTTTCTGCACTGACATTACAGGACACAATGTTTTTTAACATTGACTGCTGCCTTGAGCACGCTGCAGTGACATTTTATGTGCAAGCCCATGGTCAGGGCTATTTGTTTTTGTAGTCACTCCAAATATTTCATGGCTTTCTTTTACCCAGAGATCCTTAGGAGGTCTCTCAGGCTCCTGTGGTCTCCTATTGGCTATGGCAGGGTTGAACATGGGAGAGACAAAGCTCCTTTCCCACCTTCTGGTTACTGCTGGCTTCACATGTTCACACGGAAGTCCCACATCACTGGACACCCCTGGATGGGCATCCAGCTGCTCTCTGCAGTACTTTAGCAAGGTATTTCACACCATTTAGTCCAGAGCCAGCGTTAACTTCATGCAGTGCAAAGTCCTTCTGTTGCCTTCAGCTTTTGGTTCCATTTAGACTGCACTTTTGGTTCAGTTTGGTGAGGTGGTGCAGTCGTTGATATTATCCCTGTGCCCTGGCATTTGTTAATGACTGCAGTTCCTGAAAATGCACAGAATTGTGTTTTCCTGCTTCTAATTTCCTCAGAAGCTTGAGGGAACTGGTGTGCTGCTGCTCATGTAAATGAAACTCTAGTTAAACATATGCAATGGAAGGTCATACTTTTTCTTCTGATTTTTTTTTTTTTTTTTTTTTTGCATTTGGCATTTGAACTTTCATTTCCTCAACCTCAGTCCTTGCAGGATAAATTAATGTTTTATTCAGGACACTGAAGTGCACTCAGGAGACACAAGTGATTCGAGTGACCTTCTCTGTGACCTTGAACAAATGTTTTCTCTCCCTGGATCTCCTCCTTCCCAGGGGTTTTAAAACCAACTAATTGTCACTGATGTCTATTAGCAGCTTTCAGTCTTTGGACTGATCCTTCCTTGTGTCCTGACAGTCGCACATCTTACCCTGGAGCTGTGTAGGAGTTGGACATCCAGTCTGTACTAATTGTCCAATCTCCAAAGAATGATTTAGTCAATCCCAAAATAGCTTTCTAAAGAAGGTATGGTGAATCATTCTTCTGACTTCCCCTTTCTCTGCTCACAGAGGAGAGTAGAAGCCTGGATGGCCAATGAAACCAGATCTCTAATTATTTAGAGATGTAAATTCAGTAAGAGGGAATCTACCACAAAGTCACAAAATGCAAATGTGAGAATTTTGTCAGTAAAACCTCTTCTTTTCCTCTTTATTATGGTTTACTAGTTTTGTTTGTCTGTTTTTGTGGGGTTTTTTGTTGGTTTTTTTTGTTTTATTTTGTGTGATATGCATCTTTATTGAGCAGCAATTAGTAACCTTCCCTCGTGCAAAGATATCGGGTTCTGTAAGTAAACATGACAGAGAAAAGGAATGGAGAAAGCTTGTGAGAGGAGAAAAGAAATTAAAAACAGAAGAACCAGTTAAGGAGCAAAGAAATTAAAAACCAAAGAACCTGTTATAGCTGTAATTACAAATACTATCAGTGTTTATCAGGGAAATAAGACAATAATCACTGGGTCCTGATAGGATAAGTAACCTCATTCCTACCTTATTATGCTGGCTTTTTGTGGGGAAAAGGTGGTTCAAGCTTGATTTATCAGTGAGTGCATTATACTAACTCTTGTCCTCTATGATGGTTAGAAAGAGCTCAGAGATTGGTTTTTATTTTATTTTCTTTCTTGTTTTCCCTTCCTCTCCTGACTGTCAGGGTGAATTTGTATCTTCTGGCAATGTTGGGGAGGTCGGAAAGATGTCAAAAAGAGGATGGAAAATGCATTTTAAAGTGAGCTGTTAGGAATTGCTTTGACATTTCTGACAAAGGGAAAGGTTACTGCACACAACTCTTCAGCTCCTATCTTCTTATTGCTTTTCTTGTCAATCACAAGAGGAAGCAGAGGAATTCCCTGCCATGGCTGGCTTGTCCCATGCCCACGGCTGATGTGGCAGGGAGGTTTGGCTTGGCATGCAGGCACTAATCACACTGTATAGATATGATTCCCACCTGGGGACATCTGTTCTTGCCAGTGCCCCCTGGGGTTCAGCTGAAGCAGAATGGTCAGTTCAGAGCTAGCCCTGGCCCCTCTCCCCACCGGCTTTCCTGAAAAAGTGAGAAATGCCTACTCATTCCCTCCCGTGTCTGCAAGGAGACCTTGATCCTCAAGTGAACTTTATTGACTGACTTGCTCCAGAAATTTAAAATCACAGATTTGGAGCCTTCTGCATAACCCAGTGAACCTCTGCTGTTGATAAGAGACAATAATGCTGACACCAGGCTTGGCACCCGGCGACATTTGGCCTGGCTCACTCTCTCCTCACCTGCTTGGGAAGAAGGAAGGAGAAATTAAGACACAAAGTTTAAAGACAGCCCACAAATGGTCGTGCCAGAACAGAAAGGAGATGTGTTCAGGAAGGAACTTTACTGCTGAAAAGATAATACTCAAAGTGCAGAAATATTTTACTGTTGATGCTTTCAATTGCAAATGAGCTGAGCCTGAGACAAGGGAAATCAACATGCATGAGCTTGTACTTTAACTAATAGCTGCTTGCACCATGTTTTAATTCCTGGATAACTCAGGAACAGGAAAAAATAGAAGAATCTTTGCAAGTTCAGTTCATTATCAAAAGCAATAACTAATTCTAAATAGCCCTTTATTTCTTCTCCAGTCTTATTATAGGACTGGATTAATAGCATCAGTTTCCTGGCTTGCAATAGGAAAGATTCAAGCACTTTCAATATTTTGGTAAAAATATGCAATCTTCATTGTTTTTCCAAAAGCAACTGAAAACATAAACTTATTTGAGGAAACTCTCAAGTGTCTTTAGCTGAGCATCAACATTTTCCAAGGCAAGCACATCAAACAAGTTTCATTAATTCTTTTCCTTCTACCCAATTCTTCCTGGTTAGATGGGTGGGAGGAGAGCAAATCTCCTCTGAGCTTTCACCTCTTCCTCTGATTTGCAGCCCTTGGTTTTGTTTTTTGCCTTTCTGGACTAAAACCAACAGCAACACTTGCAGAGGCCCTGAGAAGCCTTTAGAGTCGGAGCTTTTCTTGGCAGCCAGAAGAGCACAACTGCAAAGCAGAAAAGAAAAGCCTTATTTAGCAAGTGGTTGTTGCTCTCCAAGTTGATGAAACAATTAGCTGGAGATGATGCCTCGGTGCCATTCTGCTCTTTTCATAGCACCACGATGCTCCTTTGCCAGGACAAGCCTCTTTGTAGGTTTAATAAACCATGTGAAACCGCACATGACATTCCTCACATTGGACCCTTCAGGCCTTGGAGAGGGAAGATTTAGCTGGCCAAGGGCAACATGATCCTCCTGGAGGAGCAAACTCATCTCCCAACAAGGATTCTCTCTGCCTGTGAAAAACAATTAATAAAAGCTGGAGCAAATCTCCTCTTACCAAGGTCTGTAGCAGCCGGAAAGGAGCTGCTGCAGCAGACACTGGCCTCATCCCCCATGCTGGTACAAGCTGTGCACGGTGCTGCCTGTGAGGGTAGGGCTGAGAGCTGCTCAGAGCCACACAAGAGTGACAGTTTTCCATATTCCTGACAGCCTCCATTAAGCCATACACAGAGATTGATGAAAAGCTCCTCTGCAAAGCAGTGTTGCCACAGATCAGAGCAGTTCAAGCAGCTGTTGGGTTAGAGCACTGTCCTTTATTTATTTCCTGGTGACTCTTTTCCACTACTTTTTCTGGAAGCAGATAGTGTTGTTTGCCTGGCTGCAAGCTGAGCTTGATGCTAAATCTGCTGGAAATGTTGAGCAGCGGATGCCTCTTTACCTTCTGTGCAATTGCATATGGATGGATTCCTGCAAGAGTTTCAAATAAACATTTTGATGGCCCTGTTTTTTCAGCCACATAGGAAGGCAATCATAAAAAGGAAAAAAAAAATCCCAGAGGAAAGGAGATTAAAATTATCAGTGATCTCAATTCCCTGTGTTTCAGTTAAACAACATTTTTAATACTGTCTGCAGTGCATGTACTATGTCTGTGCTCCCCTCTCTTGACGGGTCCCCAAATCACATTCACTGCCATTCATTATGTGCAGTGGAATAAAACATTTATTCCAAGTCATGTTTTATTCTTGGGAAAATATCTATTTCTGCAAGCTCCAGACATCTTTTTAACTGTTAGCACTTCCCTTCATGGCCCTGGGCTCCCTGCCCAGAAGATGAGTCCTGCAGGTCTTGGTGGGATCGTGTCACCCTGGTGGTACAGGCTCAGGCCTTGCAGCCTCTCATGCCTGCAGATAACACAGCCTGGCTTTGAAAATTTAGCTGCAACATTCTTGGTGTTTCTTGTAATCCCTCTCCGTGTTGTTGTGACAGGAATCTTGCAGCCAGTGTAAGGAGGAGTACGTTATATTTTGCTGAAGTCCAAAAAAACTTTCTTTTTTTAATTTAATGAGCTTTTGGTCAGCACTTGGATTTTATTTTAGGAATAGAATTCATGGCAATGCAGCAACCCTTTCCTGCAGTGTCTACTGTCCTGTGGCCAGAGCACACTGAGACTGACTCTTATTCCAAAGTGAGGAAGCTATGGCCCAGAGGGGTGTGCTATTATTTAATGGGCAGCAAAAGCTGGATGTTCTGACTCCAGCTCTTCCCTGCCTGCTTGACCAAGCTGCCTTTTAACTCCTGTCAGCTTAACCCAACAATTAAGTGTGCAGTCTGTGAGAATGAGCATCCTCTGATTTATCCTGTGCAGATGAAGCAGTGGGACTCCCTTCCAGCAGCCCTTTGCCCCAAAAGCCAGCCAAAACCTCAGCTCACCTGAAGATGAAACAAAGCACTGAAGGCAGAGGGGAGTGCAAAACCACAGGAAATTCAGGTTTTGAGCTTTACAGCTGGTCCTCAGCCCACTTCTGTTATTGACACCTTCAATAAATCAGCTCAGCAAAGGTGCAGACTGAGAAAGATTCACTGTGGCTCAGTGGCAGCTTTGCTGTTCAGAGCCTACAAATCACCCAGGGAGCTTTGTTTCCTGCCTGAAGGTGCCTCTCGGGGCTCTGCTCTGTGTGCTGCTTCTTGCATTACTGTGGGCACAAGGAAAATCTGCTTCACCCTTTGCTTGTCCCTGGCAGAGGGTGACATTTGTTGCTGTATAAAGGGAATAGCATGGGTAGCTATAACATTCATAAACAGCACATTCAACAAGTATCTCCTCCAGCAGAGCCTGAACATCAGTGGTTTCCTTTCTGAGTGTAGGACCCAGCCCCACTGTCTTCTTCTGGCCTCGTGTCCCATGGGATGTGCCCACCTGAGTTGGTTTGAAAGGACATGTGTCTGCTAAAGAAGGCAGAAACCTCCCTTGATTTATGGGGGGGGGGGGGGGGAATTAAATCACCCCCCCCAACTCTGAATTATTATAATCTTGAAATCAAGGTGCTCTCAGGCAAAGATACGGAAATAGGAATAACAGTTCTTTATTAAGGAAATCAAAGTAAAAATGCAGTAGTAAAAAACAACAACAACAACAAAAAAAACCAACCCACTGACAGAATCAGAATACAGTTTGACACCCTGTTGGTCAGGGTGTTGGTAGCAGTCCCATTAAATGGTGGCTGCAGTCCTCCTGGAGTGACAGATGTGGTTCTGTTGTAGCAGTGATCCTGTACAAAGGTGTAGTTTTCTTCTGAAGGTCTGGTGGTGCAGATGGGTGCGCTCTCTCTGGGAATCCAGTGGAGAAAAGCTCCTGTGCTGTTCTGAGCTTCTGATTATATCCAGGTAGGAATGCTTGGCTCCTCCCCCTGGGTGGAGCATCTCCCAATGGGATGATGTCATTTTATCAGTCCTGCAGTGAGACTCAATGGCCCATTACCAGAAGATATCCCCCTGGAGGGAGGATGGGTGGTGGAAGAGATAAAGAACACTGCCCCACCTTGTTTTAACAGATGGTAATAGAATACATACTCTTGGTTATGTCTTGCATTGCGACCCAAGACACCTCTGCAGAAGGGAGAGAATTTGTTCATCCAAGAGCTGGCACTCAGAATGTGCAAGAGCTTAGTTTGCTCTGGCTCCTCACAAAACCTGTGAGAATTTTACAAGTATCATGACTCTGAACCCTGCAACAAATTTGGCTGAAAATGGCCAATGCTTTTAAGAGTTATTAAGAAGGATAGTCTATATGCTCTGTTAAGCCTTGTTTCCTGAGGAATCCAGGCTAAAATATTGCTTAGATATCTTAAAGCAGTTATGCCCAAGTGCACATGCTACTTTAAATCAGAAAGCATGAAAGCAAATTAAGGTTTTAAATCACCAGAGGTCAATTACCAAGTGGCTACTGCAACCTGTTATCTTTGCTGAACTACTGTGCAGGCATGAACATCTAAATCAGTGCTGTTTAACCCAGAGCTCTCAGAACAGGCTTTCTCAGTGCTGCTGAATCTCACTGCTCTGCAATCATCTTGCTTTCAAACTGCTGTAGGAACAAAAGAAAACAAAATCTCTGTTGGTAAGGTTCAAGTGTAGCTCTCAACCATCTTCAGTCACCCAAGTAGTAGACCTAACCTGACTTGACTTTCTTCAATTCTTAGAATAATCTTTGCTTCAATTCTTATAATACTCTGTGTATTTTAAATCTCCCAGTGTCTGTAATTCAGAATACCTTCAAAATATCTTTGCCACCTTTGATTCCAGCTGCTTTCATTGCAGGAATTATTTCTTTCTTTACTGAAAACAGCTCTCACTGGTTTGAACTGGGATCCTAGCCCAGCAGTGTTTAGGGCTCTGTATTGACTAGAGTTACAATGAAGTCAGAGTAGAAGTGTGGTTATTTATGATTTGATTATGAAGTGGTTGAATTTTGCAAAGCAGAAGGGACTTTAAGTCTCTGTTTTCATAACTCCAGATGTTATGGCTTTGGGTTTTTCTGAGTTAGTGGACAATTGTTCCCACAACTAAAATTGTCTCAATTTAGCTCCTAAAGGAAGAATCCATCCAAAATTAATATTGTCAACAGTAAAAGAGCTAACTTTTGGGAAGAAGACAGCATATGCTATAAAAAACCATGACCCCACAAACACAATTTTCCCCTATAGACTGGTAATGACTCATTTCAGTGTTGAAAACATAATTGAATTGCTCCTTGCAGCAATTAGGAGACTCTGTCAATGTGCAACTACTTAATTGTGTTTTCATACTGCGGACTTTCTGTGGCAAGCTGAATGCATCATTCTGATGCTGAAATTATTGGTCTTTGCTGCTTGTTTTTTCCTGAACTCTACCCTGGACAAGAACTCAAGAGTTGGGAGAGTAGTAGAGGTTTTTATTGGCTACAAGTCTGGGATTTTCTCAGCTGGCTGAACTGGTCACTAGCCCATGGCTTGTTAAACCTTTAGCTGCTCATGGTGTTGAACTGTGCTTGCCCTCTGCCCACCCCACTCAAGGTGAGGATGGTTAAAGAGCTCTGGGTTAAACTGCTTGTGCTAATCCATTTGTTGAGGCTCAGGGCGATTAGGGAGCAGTCATACACAAGGCATATTAAGAGAAGGGGAAGTGTCATATATTGGGGCAGAAGGTACCCCCTGAAGGTGGCTTGGGCTCACCATTTGTGTCAAGGCAAACAGAATGGCTAGGGAAAAAAAAAAGTAAAAGAACTATTACCTTCTGTCCATACCTAATAGCCAAATGCACAGGCACCCTCAGCAAGGCTCACTCCCCATGGAATCTGGTGCATGTGTCTGGCTTAAGCCAAAACACAAGTCCCAGAAGGGCCAGATGTTAAAACAGCAAGGGCAGAATTCACCTAGTTAGAGTGGCCTGGAGTTGCCTCTCTGGTGCAAGGAAATTCCCATTTAACAAGGTGGGGTTTTTTTTTATATGTTCATCCCTGAAGAGAAAGAAAGAAGAAATGTTGTTTGTTTCTGTGCTGAGGGGAGAATCAGATATCCAAGCGGCTGCCGGGAGGTGTGAGGTACCCAGGGAAAGAAAGCTGTGCCCAGGAACATCAGGATTCCTTGTTAGGGGATTGTGGAGGGAAAAGCCAGCAGGTCTCTCTGCTGCTCTGGCTGCCTGCCACATTTCCAAGCACGAGCCAGCTCTGTCTGGGCAGCTGGATCTGCTTGAGGACTCTGCCAATGACAAGGCAGCCAAGTTGTGAGAGTGAGAGGTGGTCGAGCTGTCAGAACCATCTCTTACTTTTGAAGGGACACAAATGCAGTTCCCTTGCTCTGGCCAAGACCAGCCCCTCTACCTGCCCATCGGCCTTTGTGGCTTGATATGGGCAAGTGGATGCAGAGCTTTGATTGCAAAATCTAGTGTTTTGGGAAGGTTTCAATTTCTTATTGCATTTATGTAGCATACTTTCACTTCAGGGCTGCAAAATTATCATTTTATCTTGAGTTCTATTACCAGCCAGCAGCAGCAGTTATGTCAGCACAGTCACCCTGTAGCATCCCAGTAAGCACATTACAAAACCATCAAATAATTTCATTTGGCTGCTGAAATATCTGAGTATCCTCCTGTGTCTGTACCCTCCAAACCAGGAGCTTTGGAGCTAGATCAGAGTGTCTTCAAATCCCAGAGAGAGCTGAGACCCAGGGCTGCTCCCAGGCCTCATTGTTAGACAGCAGGATCTCGGGTACATCTCTGAAACTTCTGCCATTAACAAAGATGAGTCAAGTGGGTCATTTTTGCAGCCAATATCTCGTCTGAGTCATGAGTTAAAATACTGTGTTAATGAAAAACTTGAGTTTCCCATGATGACATACTGTTATTTTTGAAAAAAAAATGTTTTGTTGTCATTAGTAAAAATGGTAATTCTACTCAAAATGGGAAGACTTGTCTGGTCTTGGCTGATTAGCATTGATAAATGGATTTGGAGAATGAAGTCAAGTTAGGAATTTCTGCTGTCTGGCAACTTCATATTCATTATGAAAGTCTAGCAGGGGTTTCAGTCATGCTGCTTTGCACTTGGAAACAGTTTAGCTCAGCTTGAGACAGTGTGAGAACAGTCACAAATGCCAGGAAATATATCTGTGATGCCACCAGAGAGAGGAGAGGGATTTGAGGGCTAGTAATAAGAGCTGGGAGCCAGATAATCCCATGAACAGCTCAAAAGAAGTCAAAAGTGGCATCCCTCCCACTTGTAATGGGTGAAAAGAGAAGGAAGACTATGCAGCTCCAGGACTGGAGCTGGAGGACTATCCAGGAATGTCTGAAGGATGTGTTTTGGGGACCCTTAGGGGTGTCAGGAGCTGTGGGAGCAGCTGTCCCAGCAGGGCAGGGCTGTGATCAGTGAGGATACTGAGGGGTCTGGGCTCTGCGGGGTTGTGGGAGGTCAGAGGCCACACTGGGGGTTCCCTCATGAGCACAGGGACTGAGTGGCACCCCAGGGACGTGTGTTACATGTCACTGTGTGTGTCCCACTCCAGCTGGGCTGTCACTTTGGGAAGTTCTGTTGGTTGTTAGTTGATTTTCAGACTGTCAGTGAACCACAATCTGGGTTGTTCACAGAGTAATAATTGATATTCATTCACCAGAAATGGGGAAACTGAGGCACAGATGAGCTTCCCCTCCCCAAAGTTTGGTGCCAGGGCTGGCAGTGGGACCCAGTTCCCTTTGGTGGGGCTCCCAGTCTAACTAGACCCCTAAACAATTCCTGGGGAAAACAGGTAATGCCTTTTTCATGGGTTGTTGAGGCAAGGCTCAGCACAGGGCTCAAAATCTCTGGAAGTAGCTCTGAAACTGGAAATCAGGGGCAAAACAAAAAGAAAAAAACTAAAAAAAAGTAAAATTAGAGGAACAAGGCTTCTGGGAAGCAGGAATGGCAGCTGAGCCAGGTCCAGCAGGTCCAGGTGTGTCTCCAGGCTCTGCCCGTGGCTCCTGCTCCTCGCTCAGGTGTGCAGGTCTGGGCAGGAGGATCCCCTTACAGCACTGGGATGCTGATTCCTTTTGCACTGCTGGATCCCTGATGGCGTGGGTTAATTGAATGGACATATTTCATTAAACAAAGCCTTCGCCATCTGTTCCATCCCAATTAGAAATGCAGAAAAGAACATATTTCTCAATGACAGTGGCAGGGAGGGGGAAAAGATATCAGTGGTTTCAAATCATGTAAAATTTTTCTGCAAGACAGACTCACAGCTGGGAAGTTCAGGTTTCTTTCTTGGGCCTGGCTCCCAGATCTTTAATTTCCCTCCCTGAAACACCAGTTTGGCTGTGTGGGAACCTCTGCAGTGTTGTCCCTCACATGATTTGGGAAGGGGATGAGGAGGTCTGGCTCATTCCTGGGACCAAGGCAATAAGGAAAGAGCTCCCTATGAATTGTTATGTTGTTTTACCATCCTGGAAATGGAAATTTCACATCGATGCTAAGCTGAGTTCCCATCTCTTCCTGAGGGAAGCTGAACTTCCAAGCTGAACTGAGGTACCGAGTAAAATAACTCTTATTTTTTTGATTGCAAATCATAGTGATCCATAAACAGGAAAAAGTTACTCTCTGAAATTAAAGAGCCAATGGTGTGAACCACAGTTCTGTCTGTGTCTTGTGTGTCTGGCTAAGAATGTGTTTAGTTTCTGCTCCATCCATTTGCTGGGGATGTCAGGAACCAGCAGTTATCAGCAGGGAGAGGCAAGAGGGGGAGGCAGAAGCAAATGCCCAATGTTGTCCTAGGAGATGATTTCCAAACCAGGAGGCAGGTTTGCTCTGACCTTTAGGAGGCAGAGCTGATTTGTTTTATTGCAGTGGTGTGTTTTATCTTTATGTTCCCATTAATCATTTTCATTCAAATGAAACCTGCAAGCATGTAATGTGCAGAACTCGTTTCATCAAGGCTGCGTGTGTGTGTTTGTGTTTCTTTAAAAAAATGCCGCAGCCAATTCTGTTAAATTATTAGCCCTGTAATTCTCAAATTTACCGTCACCCTCAGGTAAAATTGCTACTGCAACTAAATAAAACCTCTGGAAATGAATTGCAGCTCTTGACAGCCCTTAAGCCCTCGAGGCATTTAAAATCTGGATTTAGCGCAGGATTATTACTTCAGTGCAGCAGTTAACCGTGTCTTTAGCAGAGTTGCTGCCTCAGTCCGTCCTGGTTCCACCGTGCTGCCACAAGGGCTCTTTTGTTCTTCAGCCTGGTGTAAGTGTGAGATCCAGCATCCTGCCCTGCTTCAGGAGCTCCAGAGACTCACAGATGGAATTATTTCACATCTCCCCCTGCTGCAGTGTCCGAGCCCCTCATTTCCCAGCTACGGCCGCCCTGGCAAAAATTCCAGTGCCTTTCTCTGTTTGTTTGCTGGTGGTGTTGCTTTCCTGATGGCAGGAGCTCCACAGGAGGGGTCATTCTGCTGTTTTTTAATGGCTTCAAACTCTCTTTATTGCTGAAGCCAGCGTGTCCACCTGCTGAAGGGTCTGTGCTTGGCTCAGGGACGCGGCTGTGGCCATGGAACCAGCAGTGCATGGAGGGGCAGCAGGAGCTGGGGGGCTGCTGGGTCACGTCCTGCTCCCAGGTAATCAGAGTCTTCCAGCTGGAGCAGAAAAGAGTGAAACCAGCCAAGGAAGCTGAAGCTGTGCAGAGCATAGCAGGGATGTGTCCTTTTCCTCTTTACTCATGTTGATGCTTTAGTGGTGGCCTGAATTGTATCTGTCTTTGTTGAGACTTGCATTTTGGGGTGCTGTCCTTCTGCAGTGACCATGTCAAAGCCTTTCCTGTGCCATTGCACAGGAGAGGAGGGAGCACACCTGGGCAGCAGTGCCTGAGGCACAGGGTGGTGTCTGGGGAAGGGCTTCGAGCTTGGGCAACCAGAGGCAGTACAGCTAATCAGAAGCTTTATCCCTGGAGATAAATATGTCATGGTAGCAAGATAGCAGAATATTACTGATAATATCCAAGGCCCTGGCAGGCTCCTCTGGGTTCTGATGTTTAGCAGGTCACCAGCAGAAAGACAGAAGACAAACATGTTCTTTATTTTGCAGTGTCTCTGAAGATCTTAACCCCATGGCAGTCTAAATCCTGATTAAATACCCTGTGTGAATACTGATGAATTAATGAGCACTTGAACTTAGAGAGAGCTTCTGGCCAGCTTCTGCTGATCCCACCCCAGACAGTGTTAGTCTTGGTGTTCAGTGGTTCTGAACAATTTGGATATTCTAAGATCAGGATAGTCCTTCTCTCCCACCCACATCCCAGCTTTCACAGATTTGAAAACATCATCGGCCTTTGGAAGAAGGAAAACCAAGTCTGATTCTATCCAGAGCCAGTTACATCAGAAAAGAGCCCAAACAGACTTCTCTCACTTGCTATTTGTGCTCAGCTCCTGATCGCTGCAGCTGCGAGACATTTATAAACAGACCTAAAATACATCTCTGCTAATTGCTGCCAACTTTGCTTGAGGACCAAATCCCAAAGAAGACCAATATGGTGACAGTCCCCAAGCTCCTTAGAAGATGCCTGTGTCTCAGCTCACAAGCAACCTTGGCCAAGTCTGTGGTGAAAAATCCATAACTCAGACATTTAGTGATGAGACACTGAATTACTGTGTGAGTTTTGCTTGTCCCTCACCCAGGCTTCCAGAGGAGAGGATGCAGAGGCAGGTGGTGCAAAGGAGCTGTTAGGGTGAGGGATGGGAGCAGCTCTAGGCCAGACAAAGTGATGAGCATGGGCTTTGCAGCACTGCCAGTGCCACTGCCCTGGTGTTACAGCTCGGTGGGCAGCCACAGGCTCAGGTGTGTCACAGCTGGAGGTGGCAGCAGCCCTTGGACCTGCACGAGGGGAGGCAGGGGCAGGTAATGCCAGAGGAGAGCAGGGAAGGACAGCACTTGGCACTCTGGAAAGGTTTGTGAGCTGCAGAGCGAGGCTGCAGGAGTGTCAGCCAGGATTCAGTGCAGTGCCCAGGCTGACTGTGCCCAGGGATCCTGTGCTGAGCACAGGCAGCTCCGAGCCCCTGCACACAGATGTCTCTCCCCACACTCCACTGAGCCGCGTAATGGAGAGCTGACTGTTTGTGACAATTTAGGGCTGTGCTCTGGCTGGAAGGTCAGTGTAAATTAAGATGGCATGATGAGAATTGTGAGGACATAACTGATGGGCTTAGCATTTTCTAGCCAGGAATAAACAAACTCCCAAGTGTCACAAATTTACAAAGAGTGAAAAGTGTTCAGCCCTCTCCTTGGTGCACTTGTGTCTCCTCTGACAGGCACTAACTGGGTATTAGAGGTCAGCAAAAATAGCTTTTGCAAACCTTAGGCACAGAGCAACGCTCAGACACTTCTCTGCTTTTGGGTCTCAGGTAAAATGTGTGCTTACCTTGGGAGAAGGTACATCCTGCTGTGGGCGGTAAACAGGCTGTGTGCCTCAGCTGGGAGACAGAAAAACAGTCAGTTTAAATAGTTCAGTTGGTGTCCAGTGGCCTCAGAGAGCCAAACCAGTCCTGTCAGCTCTGGGCAGTTCCATCCTCTCCCTCAAACAGCACTGAGCACGTCTCCCTCCCAGCTCTGGGCACCAGAGTTGGAGCAAATTGTTTCCTGGGACTCTGATTTTAGATGTGGACGTTTGACCAGTTATGATAGAAAGCAGGATGCAAAGAGAATCATTCTCAGCCTCCAGCCTTGTTGTTCTAGCAGGAGGAGGGAAGGAAGTCCTGGCATGTAGGACCTTCTTGGTTGTTGGACAAGTGATGGGCACAGCTGGCACTGGGCTCTGGGATGGGTTCAGAGTTTGCTGACAGAGATTTGGGCTGTGGTTATGTTATAGAGCTGAG
Organism: Parus major; assembly: GCF_001522545.3. Lineage (NCBI taxonomy): Eukaryota > Metazoa > Chordata > Aves > Passeriformes > Paridae > Parus > Parus major. The sequence continues at coordinate 5,935,902 of NC_031782.1, read as the reverse complement.
AGTAATGGCTGAATAATCTGCTGAGTGACAGAGCTGGGGGGGCAGAGCTGCCCCTCATGGGCCCAGTTCCAAGCACAGGCATTGCATGCCCTGCTCTGTGCAAATGGAAAATTGCAGGAACTGTTCTTGTGCCACCGGATCCCTGCTCAGGAGTGAGCAGCTTTCCCCTCTGCTCCTGGTGAGGATAAACAGAGAAAAGGGGTACCCTTTCCCTTCCCATTTCCCTTCCTGTCTTCCCAAGCTTAAAATCCAGATAGCTGCCACAGAGGCAGTGAAAAAAGAAATATTTTCTTATGGTTGTATTCCTGTCCAGAGAAATAAATGTGTGCCTGCATGTAAATGCACACACATACAGACAAAAATGATGCATTTTAATTATCCTCATAAAGGATGAGGAACGTGCATCTGGGCATGACTGTGAGGCAGGAACAACGCATTCATTTCCTCACCATTGCTTTATCCCTTTTGACCTTAATTTGAATCCCTCCGAGCTGGATGGTTGCATCTGTCAGGGCGGCTGTACCTTAACCTGCTGGGACCAAAAGCCTGACGCAGGGAATCTCGGTGCCATCCGTCTCTGCCCCGAGCCTGGCATTACCTGATGTTCTCCCAATCCCTCCCTCGCTGCCCCCACCCTCCTGTGCTTGCTGCATCTGCCCTAATTACTTCAGAGGCTGAGCACGGGTGCTGTCCCTGTCCCCATGCTGCAGCCATTGGGGTGGGCAGGGAGGCAAATGAGGTGATTCCCATTAATTCCACCTCTGTCATTTCCCTGCCTGCAGCCTGGCTGATGAGCTTGTCAGCCCTCAGATGACAGCAGGACAGAAGGTCAGGTTTTGCTAACAATGCCCAAGGAGCTTGATCTGAGGAGCATGACCGTGCTATAGTCTGCCTTTGCATAGCTTTGCTGCAAAACTTCTCCACCCTAGACAGAGCCTGGCTCCTGCAGATCTTCCCAGACCAATCTGTTAAATGATCCCCCCTTCCAATGAGTGCCACTTCAGCCATCATTAACAGTGTGAGGCACTGCAGGCTGCTTCTGTGTAGGTGGAAAGGGATTGGGGTGAGCGGGTGCTGTGAGCAGAGGGTTGGTTCCTGAACCCTCTGCTCAGGGGTGTCTGTACAGATTTATTCAAGAATAGCTCCAGGCAAGTACTCCCAGTGCCTGAACACAACTGAGACCCTAGAACTGTGTGGTGGCTTCCTGTGTTTACATAGACTTGATGCAATGGGGTGACCCCACCACATGGGCACATCACCTGCCTGTGATGCCCACAGGAACAGCTGTCAGATTAGCCTTAGGCTCTGCTCCGTGTTTCCCCTCATATTTTGGTCTCTCCAGCCGTGCCTGAGCTCAGTGCTTTTCTGCCTCTGCTCCTCCCTTGCCTCTCTCCTTGCTCTGCCCTGTCTCCAGAGCGTGTCCTGGTTTTCATCTCCTTGGCAATGCAGAGGGACAAGAGCTGGTTGTGGTGTCCCATCCCTCCCTGACCTGTGGAGCTGCTTTTCATTCCTGGCTGATAGCAATTAGAAGGCCCCAAATTGTAGCCTCTCCCAGCCTGAGGGAAGACAATTCTGGGGCTCACCACAACCCACCTTGAGGGGAGATTCTCCCAAATCCCATGCAGTTTCCAAGTGGCCATGGCTTGTCCTTCCTGGTGTTGCCATGGGGATCATACCTTCTAGCATCCTCACTCTTTCCCCGTAGCACTCGCTGCAAAGCCTGGGCAGGGGTGATTTTCTAAGGCTGGATGGACCCTGTCATTTTTCTGGCTCTTTCCAAGCAGCACATCACGGCTGACCCCGGATCAGGACAAAAGCACGGCGCCCTTTCTCGCTCCCTCGTTATTTATTTATTTGGAGGCGAGTAGCGGGAGCCTGGCGGGATCCAGCCCCCTCCTCGGGAGGCAGAGCTAGCAGAAGGTCTGCTCAGATGGTGCAGCGGGCAGATGGCTGCGGGAAACCCCCAGGGCAATGCTGACTAAAGAGCACAAACTGCCCTGGGCCGCGGCCAGGAGGAGGGAGGGATGGGCAGGATGAAAGAGGGAGGAATGGCCAGGAGGAGAGAGGGAGAGGTGGCCAGGAGGAGGAGGAGGAGGGATGGCCAGGAGGATGGAGGAATGTGCAAGAGGAAAGAGGGATGGGCAGGAGGAGGGAGGGATTCGGGGGAAGGCAGAGAGCAGCACCCAGCCCATCCCTGGGTGCTCCCCAGCAGATTCCTGCCTTGCCAGCAGTGTGGTCCACAGGAGGGATGCAGGGACCATCCGCTCAGTGCTGCTGCTCTCCTTGGCAGGTGGAGCTCTGGGAGTGGTGGCTGGGGCTGCTGGTAGACCACGAGTGGCCCTGCCTGTCCTGGTCGGCTCAGCAGGAAAACGGAACTGGAAAAGCCATCAATGTTTCTCCCTGCTGAGAAGGGAGTGAATCATAGCAAGGCTGTAATTCAGGAGATGGTTCCCTCTGGAAGCTGAGGGCTGGAGGTGGTTGCATCAAGGTGAAAATTATCTGGAACTGAGGGTTTGGTGTTTTTTGTTTGTTTTTTTTTCTCTGTGGCTGATTTGTTATTTATACATCTGCTTTTATGAATTTGAATTCCTCAGTTGAACCTTACCCCCTGCATCCGGATGCTGCAATTCAGCCATGACTGTGGTCTAACAAATGTTACCCTTGTCCACTTTGTCTTTTGTATTGGTTTCATAAGAAACCAGAGTGTGAAAACACAGCACCATCAAAACTAGATACAGCAGGTTATTCTGCAGTAAGCAGGATAATCAATTGCTCTGTATCCCAGTGTCTGCTAACATTGCATCTGTTTGAAGTATGTTTTTCAGTGAAAAGATGGCTCTGCATAATGCATAAAACCTCTCATCTCCATCAATATACCTGCCCAACAAGGACTGAGCTGGAATTTGAACTGAGTAGGAGTTCACTCTTCTACCACTCTGTTGTTGTTTTAAAGGTTTTCTTTCTTACAATAGATTGTTACCATCCTTTCAGAAAAGACGGTGTAAGGATTGGGGGAAAAAAACAGTGTTTGAAAATGGCTAATTGAGCTATTGGAAAATAGAATTTATGAAAGGAAAAATAACTCTCCTAGTCAGTGCATTAACTCATGTCATGACTTTTTAATGGCAGTGTTATAGGTTAATTAGTATCTGTGCTGTCCTTATGCCTACCAGAGTTATTCACAAAGGATCATGATTTCATTAGGTAGGACTTCCATAAAAACAATCCTTCTATAAGTGGTTTAATATCTGTGTGTGTGTGTAGAAATGTTTTGCTGTTATCAGCAGAGAAGGATATAAAAGGAACCAGAAATTAAAATACCTGCACACTCTTGAGATTCTGACTGAGAGCTTAGAGAGGAGGGATTTTCTCTTGGATTTTCTTAACTTTGGCTTTGTTGTCGTTCTTTGGGACTGAATTGAGGCACTGAGAGCTGCAAAGTGATTCCCTTTGAAGGCCCCTGCTTGCAGCAGCCAGAATGGCAATGGTCGCCTCCTCTGAGCATCACCGGGTGCTAACACAGGATTAATGTTGCATGGGGAATGCTGAGGGAACACAGCAAATGCCTGAGGTAATGCAGCATTCCTCCTTGGAAATGAGAGGGGAAAATAGGCAAAACGACCTTTCAGCTGTGAAAGTGAATGGAAATGGGAGTGTCTGCGTCTGAAATGGAAGAGGCAGAGAGGGCTGGCTGAAATACTCCTCCCCCTGTCTGAGGCTGAGGAAGGGCATGATTTTTGTTCCTCCCTGTGTGTGTCACACACCTTTGACATGCACATCCCCTCTCTTTTTTCTTCCCTGTAGCTCACAACTGCCCTGTTCTCCAGAAGAAATGGGGTGGATGGGATAGCATAGCAAGAAGTTTTGGTTTCTACTGAAGCTTCCAGCCTGATGTTGGTCTCCACCACGGCAGGGCAGGGATTTCTGCCCTGCTGTACAGCAGGTCTGGTTTCCAGAGGGCTTTGCAGCTTGAGAAGGGCATCACACGTTAAAAAGTGGGTTGGATTTCATGCATTAGAGACAATTTGTAGCAATTCAAACAGGTAATTCTGGCAGCTGTGCCTGAAACATTTTGTGGTGGGATTTCCACGACCAGAGGGATAAGTAGGCACTGTCCAGACTGCATCCTCACAAACTCTCCACCAGCTGCACACTGAGAGGCAAAGGGAGGGACAATCACCTCCCTCTGCTCAGCCAGGTCTCCCAGGACAGGGATGAAGATTACACTGCAGGATGTTGGTGTCTCCCAGGGCTGCTCCCACCCTGCCTTTGCCAGGAACTGGGATGCAGCACCAGGCTGCAGGTGACAGCGTGATTTCTGGGCTACATCTAACTCAGATTTTGCAGAGAAATGGTAAAAAACCCTTGGTGTCCTGTTGATCCTCAGGCTCAGGCTGGGGTAAGAAGCCTTAAATGTTAAACCTCTTTGTCAGCTCTCTTTCCTTGGAACAGTATAGACATCTCTGAAAGGAAAAAAAAAATTATAGAGTTTTCTTTTTTTTCTTCTACTACTGCAGTCTGCTTCAGGGAAGATTTCTTCGGACAAAGAATCCGTAAGATTTATAAAAACCAGTAGAAAAATCTGCATTTTACAGAGCTTTCCCCAGGAAGGAATACTTGTCAAGATGACAGGACCAGAACAGCATCTTCTTTTGAATCTTGAAAAGCAGATCACGGGCAAGACTAAAGGAAATGGTGACCATTTAGTTCCTGGGGAGAAACCCAATTGCTTCATTAAAGAAGAGTTGTCACATGCTTGTTTCTTAAATCCTGCTAAATACCTGCTTAGCGGCATTATTGACAGGCTTTTCTCATGAACATTGAGCTGTTAAGCTGCTCCTGGTTTACAGCAAGAGGTTAAAGGATTTCTCAAAGCTCCCAATGAAAGCCTTACTAACTGGATTAACTGCTAACACGGATTTAGGCTTTGAGTCAGATTAACCCCCATTCCTCAAAGTGTAGGTTCTGCTTGTTCATCTTTTCTTCTCTTTGTCTTCTTTCTTCCCAGCTCTTCCCTCTTTTTTTAATGCAAGGAATAAGGGGAAAATAATCCTCTGTGCTTGTGTTTGAGCAGTGGGACACTGCAGGGACCCGCTGGGCAGGGTGGTGGCCTGGCCCCATCAGATGTGACAATTTCTGTTTGGAAAACGGGGGTGGGGGGGAAGCTGTGGTAAGAATAAGGAGAGTTATCAATTGGTCTGCAAATTTGGCTTCTGCTTGCCTCTGCTGTTCTCTTTCTTAGCTTTCCTCAGCAGCATGAGAATCATGAACTCTACTTTATAAAGTGACTTAACTATTTACACACCTGGCCAGACAGATAGCAGAGAAAGTACCTCAAACTGGATAACCCATGGTCTTAGCATCAAAGAATTGAAGTTAATTTAATTTAGGCTGTAGTTGAATTTGTGTTTCTTCAGCATTTTCAGAGGACTGAAGGACCATGTGAGCTCCTGCTTTTGGCTGATGGTTTCTGCCATTGCACTGTTTTCCAGGCAAGTGTTTGTAATCGAGTTAAAGCATCTACTGCCCCATTTAGAGGCATTGCCCACTCAGTCTGGATCCAAAATAAAGGAATGAATTGGCAGCCGCACTCATCGCTGTGTGATGGTCCTGGGGATGGTCTCGCTAAGTGAGGGTCTGCTCCAGCCCATTTCACAGGACCTGCAGTGCAGGAATCTGTCAGCAAATGCTGAAGGGATGTCAGGGGAAAGCAAACAGAGATGTGGCCTGGAAGGAGCCGGGGCGCAGCACTGTGGTTGCTCTTGCCTGACCAAACTGGCACATGAGTTGATTCCCAGCCCAGAAAGGAGATCAAGGAATGGAGCCAAGGCTTTTTCTGCTTCTCTGTCGCCTGCTCGCTGCCCCGTTCAGACCTCTCAATTACCTTTTCTCCCAGTGAGACCAGCCATACCACGGCCATGTGATGTCCAGCCCACGAGGGTCACAGCCGGTCTGGCCCACCCAGGCTGGCAAAGCCTTCCTGGGGACAGGGAATCTTGTACCAGGGCCACTCAGAGTGCCCCTCAGGGTGGTGGCGTGTCCCCAGGGATTGGAGCTGTCTCATCGAGCTCTGTCTGCTGTGCTGGCAGGGATCTAAGCCCAGCTGGCTGAGGATCATGTTGCTAAACAGACTGAAATGTAAGGAGCTCTTTCAGTGTTTGTACCCCAGTGAGCATCACCCCGAGTGTGTGCAGTGCCTGGCAGCCCTGGCTGCAGCTGGCTTCCACAGTGCCGCTGTGCTTTTCAGACAGTGCCGTTTCTAACCTTGCTGCCTGATGATCCCAGAGGACATTCAGGAGGTCTAGCAGTCCCCTGCCTTTCTCTGGGCCCTTGGGGGTTTATGCACATCTCTTCTGCTTTGTGGCCAGCCCCTCTCTCAAACTGCTGAGGCTCTTCTCTAAAAAACATCAGCAGGACGCAGACGACCCTGCTTTCTCATTTCCCTCCAAAACTCATCATCTCCCCTGTGCACTTCTTAATCTCTTGTTCTCTGAGTCCCTCCCAGCTGCCTTTATCGGTACCTAATCCATTTTATCTGAATTGCTAACCTGCTTTCTGGCTTCCCCTCCACCTTCCTTACCCCCACCAAATGTCTCTTTAATCTCGCATCCGATCCTCCCCTCTTTTCCCAGAGAACTCCTCCTGCTGCTGCTGCTCTTTCCTCCAGCCCATCGGGCTTCTCTGCTGTCTCCTGGTCTGCACCAGCATCCCCCAGCTGCTCAGCATCAGCCTGTTCCTGCCTCCTCACTGCCAGGGGAATCTCACACATTTCCTCCACTGATCTCTTCCCTCACCTCACTGAACATCCCGGAGGGGACAGCAGGTCACTCCTTTCCTGCTTTCCCTCAGCAAGTGCCGAGTTCTTGGAGGCGATCAATTGCTCCAGATGTGTGACCCAGCTGTCACCCAGAGGCAGTGGCTCTCTGCAGGACCTCTGACAGGGGTCAGAGGGTGACATGCCCTGTCTGCTGCTGGCACATCTCGCTCTCAGCATGTGCAAGGACCTCCAAAACCTTGCAAATTTAGGCAGAGCTGCATTTCTCTGCGGTGCTGGTGCACTTAGCTGAGCACTTGGGGGTCATTCACATCCTGCCCCCCCCCTTCGGACATCTGAACAGTTGTTTGTGGAATTCCTTATTTTATGGCACAGCTCTGTCATATCCTTTTTACATCAGATGAAAAAATTAATGTTTCCCAGCACCATGACCTGCAGTGAGACTGGCCAAAGAAAAGGAAGAGGGGGGAAATAAAATGAAAATCTATCAAAAACACCAGAAGGGAGTGGGCTGTTTATGGAGCCCAAGGGAAGTGACCCCCTCTGATTGAGTGTGGTGATTGGAAAGGGTTCTGGTTTGGAATGTGGCAAGATAAACCTCAGCTTGTCATGCAGCCCTTTCCTCTCAGGGTATGAATTCACCTGCAATGTGACAAGCATGAAAGCAGAGAGATTGTAACATGGATCTTCCTTTTTGTTCTTACAAATACTCCAGAGCTCCTCTGAGCTCCGTGCAAGTCGAAACAACATTAAGTTTCTCCAGCTTATTCTCTCTATTCCTTTAATTCCCTTTGAGCTAAGGGAAGCAAAACCTTTGATGCATTGATAAGACTTTGCTTCCCACTGTCTGCCATTCAAACACCCCTTCACTGCAAATGCAGGGGCTCTGTCTGGGGAAGGGCCCTGCCTTCAATTGCACAGCAGTCGGGAGACCCCCTGCCCTGCTGATCTTCTTAAGGGTCTGTTTTTGAAGAGCTCCTCATAGCAACTGTGCCATAAAAGCACTTGAGTGTGACTAAGTATTGGCCTTGATGGATTTCCTAGGTCTAATCCCCAGCACATTATCCCATCGTTGGCTTTACAAGAAGAATGATGAATTTTAATAGCAAATCAGAGACTTTCTGGTGTTCATGTTCCCCCTTTAAGGGAGGTACCAGACAGAGCTAGAAGCTGTGAGATCTGAAATGGGCTGTGGCTGTGACTGAGTCTGAGATCTCAGCCTGATCTCTCCCTGCCTCTGCCCAGCGGGTTTGATATGGGGGGACACCTTCTGGCACCCCTGTCTGTTAGTAACAGACACAGAAACACAGATGAGATGGTATGTCGAAGCTTTGGGAGTTCCCCATGTCACCCTTCACTGCTGGGACACCCATCAATCTCCCAGGACTCCATTGGAAGTAATTTAGTAATCTTATTCCTGGAAAAGGACTGATTTGCTTGTGAGGCTTTTTGCCTTGTAGTCTGCTCCCCCAGTGCTGATCTACATGAGTGCTTTATCTTAAAGCGTGCCATTTGTGATATTTCATAGCTGAGAAACACTTGCCAGGTGTTACTGGTTTGGATTTTGGCATGTAATGGCCAGGGTAGCAAGCACTAATAGATGATTCTCTCTGCCCATTTTCAGCAGTCACCTTGCCTACTTCTTGCTGACATAGTTCTTACGGTAATTAATGAGCTGGCACATTCCTAGGAGCCTTGTCAATGAATTAATCTCTGCACAGAGGGAAGAGCTGAACACAGGTTTCCTCCTGTTGTCTCTGGCAAACAGGGGAGATGGACAACCTGCAGGCAGGCAGGGAGGGGGCTGTGCAAGTCTTGCTTTAACAGGGGCTGAAATTATGCATCTTGCATATATTTTTGTACATCTGGTTTCATCCTCTTGAGCCCTCGTGTGTCTGATTAGAGTGTCCAAGGTGGTTACTTTTCCTGGCAAGGGAGTGCAGCTCATAATTAACTCGATGCTACAGGAGAAGTTCAGCTCTGCTGGTTGTGTGAAGGTGTCTGTGCAGAATCATTTTGTCCAAGCAAGCAAAGAAAGGTGAGATACAGAAGGATGATCAACCCAAGCTGCTGCTTCTTGATAAATTGTATTTCACGTCTGGTCAAACTCCAGGACTGAGGCTGGAAGTGAAACAAGGAGGGACAACAGTACCTGAGGGGCTCCAGACATAGGCTTTGTCCCACTGGAGGAAATGTCCTTTAAGGCAGTGAAAGAACATTCCCTTCACCCTCCCAAGCACAGCAGATTGTAGGGACCCCCATGGCCTTGCACTGCCATTCTTCTCCTCTGAATCTCATTACTCTCAGAGACTGAGTGCATTTGTTAAGAGCCTCTCCAGGCAGCTCCTGACCAGCTGTCCCCAAGGATCACCTGTCACAGCTGCTGCTCCCCTTCTGCAATGTCCTATTAAACACCTTCATGGATTCTTCTATTATCCCCTTCATGGGTTATCAGTAAGGGTTGGGGAAAGAGCATTGGGTGGAAGTTGTTGGTAGTGTGAACAAAACAGAAACATGAATGTAAAGAATGTGGGGCTAAAACCACTGAGCTCTGCCTTGAGACTTCATTGAGTCTGAATTGCCTTCCTTGAGCCCTCTCCTGGTTAAGTGGACCAGTGGATCATTACACATCCTGTTAAGTGTTCAGGAGTCACTCCTGAAAAACAGGAGAAATCTCTCCTCCTCTGGTGTGGCAGTCCTGAAGGAGAAGGTTTTGCACTAGAAATGAAAAGGACTCTATAATGTGGGTCAGGACAAGCCCAGGATTTGATTTGCTGAAATGTCCAGCACAGAGTCTTTGGTTGTGAATCACCTGGGCAAAAGGATGTTTAACTTCTGAGTTTAGCAGCTGTTGCTTGGTTTAGACAGAGTATTAGGATAATAACCCAGCTGCAGGGCCAATGTTGTATTAGAAGTCCCAGGACTCCTGGTATTAATCCCAGCACTGGTCTAAAGTAACTCATGCCTCTGTTAGGAAAGAAAATGATATGTTTGCTTGAGGGACAAGGTGATCCATGAGAACTAGGAAATGAATGTTTCCTTAGGGTGTTTAGGAGTGAGACATAGAATTTATTATCTGGTTCAGTACTTGCTTGCTTTTCCCTCCTCCAGTTGCTAGCCCTAACCAGCCATGGGGAAAACTCTTGAGGTTATGGCATATCTCTGTTTATTTAATTGTCCAAGAGATTGTAAAATGACCTAAACTAAGGTCAAGTCCATCCATAGGTAATGAGGGGATAGATTTAAGTAAAGAAAGGAGAGAAACTGGCTACAGTTCTGCAGTGAAGCCACTGATTAAGCTCTTGGAGACAAGTTGGGTTATTGCTTGCCTGTGGGATACTGGCTCTCCCCTGGACTGTGCATGTTTTGCTTTCATTGTCACCAAAGACATCTCAGTGATGAAAACAAAAGAAAAGTAACATGACTGTTTTTTATAGAAACGTATTTCCCATTTTGGTTGAAAAGGGAATCCCCCAGGCCTATACTTTTCTAAAATCATCCAGGTGCATCAGAGCGTTTCCAAACCAATTTGTCATCATTTCAGGGGCTGACTGCCTGCAGGAACAGGGAGAGCAGTGATTGGGTCCAGATGTACAGATCTCTTTAACCCACAGCTTCAAAAGGACTTTCACAGTGTTTCTTCAGCTTCAGTGGATTACACTGAGCTGGATTCTGCACTGGTATTCCAGCTGTACTTTTATCAATGTAGAATTACACCAAAATGTCAGCTGGAAGAACACAGCAATACTGCACTCACACCTGGGGACATTTTTATGGTCAGTGATGCAGCTAACACACACATGTCCAGTCCAGCATGGATACAGTGGCTGTCTTGCTCTATTGAATTGCTAAACTATTTTTTGTTTCACATAAGTGGCTCTGAAACTGCAATGATAAACAGACCAGAAATTTCTCCAGAGAGCTGAAATATTTACCCACCACTGCCTTCATACTGCAGAATCCCTAGAGGTTTATGGTAAATTGCTCTCATTTGTGACCCCTAAGAAAGCGGTAGATACATCCAAATTTAATGGCTGAATGAAGTTCCTTTAAAGTGTGTACACACCTGTCCTAGAATGCTTCTCACATTAAGAGAAGCTTTGGATGCCACATCCCTGGAAGTGTTCAGGAGCTTTGAACAACCTGGTCTAGTGGAAGATGTCCCTGCCTGGGCAGGGGAGAAAATGAGATGACCTTTAAGGTCCCTTCCAACCCAAACCATTCTGTGTTTCTGTCAGAGCATTCACAGCTCAGGGTGTTCTCAGCTGATCTCAGGGTGTTTGTCAGCTAATTCAGATGGTGACACCACCAATGGCAAGAGACAGGCTCCCTCTGTGGTGTTTCCAGAGCAAAACTGAGCTGTGATTCAGATCTTTCAGGTAAAACTTCCCACAAAGATCTCTTTTGTTGCTGTGAATTAACAAACCAAGGTCCCTCTTGGTTGGATGGAAGGGAGAGGGTGGAAGCTTGCCAATAAAATGCAATGTGAACTAATAAAATATAAAATGTTCTGACAGCCCTCCTGTTAGAAATCACATTGTGTGGCACTTATATTAAATCTCATTTTTAGTTTACAGAAGGGTGTAGCTAGTGGCTTCAGTTGTGTCACACAGAACAGAGTTCCAGTGATTATTTTTGGTTAAACACTTTAAAATATTTTCTTTCTAAGTCTTCTATCAACTTTTGTTTTAATTGTGCAGATTGTCCTGAACTGCTTACTCAAATGTCAGGTTACAAACAAATGTGCCAGATATGCTTTTGACCATGTTGTTGTATCATCTCATTAATCTTTCTGATTTCTCTTCAGTGGCCATTATCTTTGTAGCCTTTTTCCATGAAGAAATATCTCAATTATCTTTACAATCCCTTTTGAAATTGTGTTCATTTTTTACCATTCCCTCTTGGGTTTGTGGCACAGATCTGCTCACAGCACTCACCAAGGTAATTACTTGAGATTTCCTAGCACACAGCACACTGGCATGTTCTGTTTCCCAATATTTTGACTCTGAAGCAGAAGTTTGACACATCTGCTCAAAACATCTGTAGTGTTTGATCATGCTGAGTGGCTCAAAATGACCTTTGTTTTCCCAGGCTGTCTTTGTCTCACCAAATGCTGCAGTGAGTTTAGATTCCTTTAGGCAAACTACTCCAGCCCTTGCCATTGTCTACAGCGAGCGACATCTGAAGCTGTGCTGCCCACCTCATTCATATTTGGCAATCGTACTGAAGTGGTATCCTTGGAAGTCCTGTTAAATTTTTTATTTCCCTGTTGATTTTCTCATCTCGTTATTCATTGTTTTCCACCCAGAAGCTAAGAGGTATCTCCAAACCTCGGGACTCTTTTCTTGTCCAGACCCCAGGAGATCCAGCAAAGCCCAGTGTGGCTCTTTGCCTCCCTCAAGTGACTGGCACAAACACCGACCTCTGTGCAGCTGCAACACCTTCCTGTCACTCAGACCCTCAGGTGTGCTGTTCCCCTTGAGGAAGCTCTTCTCTTTTTCCTCTTGTTTCTTTTAGAAATGAAGATTTTTTAGATAGAGGTGTGTTTCTTTGCCTGGGCGCGTCAGGATGAGAGAATGATGGCCTCTGGTATTGCTGCTTGAGGTAGCTGCTCCAGGCCCAGCCCTTTCCAGGACATCATCACTAGCCCATCTGACTTTCTAGCAGAAAAATTCCACATTTAAACTTTGTGCCCAGGTCTGTCTCAGCAGCTGTGGAGGTGGGAGCAGACCTTGCTGACCTGGGCCTGGGGGAGCCGAGGTGCTGTGTGTGAGGCACTGCTGTGAGGCACTGGGACACCTCCCAGGCCTGGCAGTTTCTGCACAGAACTCATTACACCTTGTTACTAAAGCTGTGCTCAGGAGATCAGAGCCAAGGGTGCTTCAAGAGAGCTCAGCTCAAGCTCAGGACATTGCAGAATTGTCCTTTAGTTCTTCTGTCATATATACCTGTCTTTTTTCACCATGTCCTTTAGCTATCCACATCCTTTTTCCAGAGTCACCAGACAGCTCCGGTCAGGGCAGTGGCACGAGAACAAGCAACATGAGGGACACTTGAAGAGAGAATTCCCAGCTGGCTGCCTCCCTCCTCAGCAGCAATGATTAGCCTGGCTCTGAATGACAGAGTGCAATAAAATTGAGACAGTTCTGCCCTTGATGTATAATAAGTGAAAGACTAGTGGGAAATATCTCTGAAAACTTTCCTCCACTAAGAGTAGATGAGTGAGCACAGCCCTTTTCTGTCTGCCTTTCTCTTCACTCAGCAGCAGCCTGGAGCTGAGCCTTTAGTGTCTTTGCCCTTCTCTTTCCTACCTTCTTTTGCAGCTCCTATAGATAAAAAAATAATGTGACTTTTCTGGTGCCCTAACCCCATTCTGTCACTCCTGCTGCACTCCTGTGAACGTGCATTATCCGACGATAAAGCTGCTGTGCAGCCAGCATGGAAATGGCATTGGCATAGCTGTAATGGAGGCAGGAATTTATGTCTGGGGCCAGCTGGAGTTCTAAGGGATTGTACCTGAGCTAATAATACCTTGCTGCGAGCCACTGAGTTCAGCTATATCATTTGGGGCAGGAAAACCTATTGGTGCTATTCAAGTGTAATATATTTTTCTTTGAAAAGTGTAATATAATTTTTCTTTGAAAAAAATAAGTGTTTACTTTTAATGCCAGTGTTTACTTTCAATGCCAGTGTCCAGGTGTTTCTGGAGGGACCCCATTTGGAGGTTCTCTCCCAAATTTGCTCTAAACCAGGACAGCCAGTCACTTGTCTCATGCTGAAAAAGACATAATGAGAGAGAAGTATAAAGAGAGGAAAATAGTTGAAAATTAAAGATATTTTGTTATAATTGTTAAATATCCCTGTTTTAAAGTCACAATTACCTGGAATTAGGCCAAGTGTAGCTGACAAGTCAAGGAGTGAGTTTGTGACTGGGTAACTTTGGAGTACATAACCTCTTGGGCTGGAGAGGCAGGAGAGCAGGGACCCTACCAGGCACCCTTTCCTTTCTCCATCCTCACTTCCCAGTGCTGGGGAAGAGCCCTGCTTGCTCCTCACCCCTGTGCCACAGCTGATGCAGCCTGAATCCCACCTCTGTGGAGATGTGGCTGCAGAGTTGTTGAGGGTGATACTTCGAGGAGTCACAGATTGCTTTTGGCTCCAGTTCCTACCCCACCTGCTGTCCCTCAAGAAGTGGGTACATCCCTCAGCAGAGAGCTGGCCATGGCACAGCTGGACACAATGCATGGTCTGGCACAGAGATCAGGCCTGGGAAAGTCTTAACCTTGGTTTTCAGAGTGAAAAGTCAAAAAACACATCCTTTGCCATCTCTTGCCACCTTCCCCATCCCATTCAGAGCTGCACTGCTACAAAGCTGGTGTCCCCTTCATGTGTCCAACATCTCCATGCAAACAGATTTGTTGTCCCTCTCAGCCAAAGCATCCCAAGGCATCCATCAGCTGCTAAAGGCATCATTTTCTGTTTGTCTTCTCCTAAGCTGCTGCTCCAGCGGAGCTGCAAAATTAACATTGTGCTCAGCAAAATGGTCTGTGTAAAACAAGGGCAATTTATACAGAAACATCCATAATCCTTCACATTAAAATTTGGCTGTTAAAATTCTGGCACCTCTCAGAGGTCACTCTAACCTAGTTAAGTTCTGTTAAGAAAAGCTGTTATTATGGCTCACAGCTTTTTTTTCTCCCGTACAAGATGGTCTCCTTTTGACTTGTGCTCTTCAGGACTCACCTCTATCTCCCCTGCCCTGCTCCTGACTCTCCTGGTTTAAATTGCTTTCTGTCTGGCAGTATTAATGACTAAACTTAACTACCTGGACACTAGGAAAAGTTCTCAATAGTTGGGTTAAAATTCCTGCAGTATTTCCTTGTTTGTTCTTTTCCCTGGCTGGTATTTTGACCACAAATGAAGCACATTGAGTGAGGCTCCTCATAGAAAAGGTGCTGGGCTGGAACAGGACAGATGTGAGTTCACTTCCCTGCTGTGACATGGGTTTCCTCTCTGTCCTTGGATATACCATTTAATTTGTCTCTCTCATTCTGTCTCATTCCCTGCCTCACTGCTTTGCACATGATAATATTTGTTTTCACCATCGAGCATATCTCAATGTGTTTCTTCTCCTAGTGTGAAATCTCTATTAACCAATGCGTACACAGGACTGTGGAGAGTTAAGATTTCAGTCTCTGGACCTCAAATTTCATAATATCACACAAATAAATACATTAAATAAACGCCTTTCCTTCCAGCTTGTTCATCATGACTGTATGATGTTTGAAACAAAATGATGTCAAGGTTAAACTTGATCTCTCTTGCCTGAAGCTTTTAATGAAGTAAAAAGGATAAGATTTCATTCCAGTATTAGTGTGACAAGCCTACGACCTTAAATAGAGTCCTGCTGAATTTCTCTGGGGGATAAGTCCACAGCCATATAAATCATAGAATCATAAAATATCCTGAGTGGGACCCACAAGGATCACTGGAGTCCAGCTCCTGGCCCTACACAGGATGCCTGCAAGACTCATTTAGAGCTGCTGACTTCTTGGTGCTCCTTTGTGCAATATTCCCTTTTATCTACTGAATGGAGATACCTGGATCACCAGCTGTCCTGCTCCCATGGCACAGGGCTCATCAGCACTTCAGGGTGCACAGCAGGTCCTGGCTTCTTGTAGGGCACGTCTCAAGGAAAGCCTCGAAGGACAAGAATGGAACTTGGCACATTCAAGGCAGAGAAGGACTCCCTAGCATGGGAAGAAAATCCCACTTGCAAAATGAGTGTTTCTGGAACCATGACAGGATCACAGATTGGCTTTGAGGTGGCAAGTGCCATTGCAAAATAGGAAAATTGGCTTGTGCCAGTGTAAGTGGGCAAACTGAGGGTGGCACAGAGTGATTGGGCAGAGAAACCTCGGGCAGTTCTCCCTAGGGACATCCTGTTTTCTTGCAAGGGGATAAAGCAAAGCTTGCTTCTCCTTCATAGGTGACAACATTAAGTTACAAGAAGTTTATTCTCAAAATGTGCTTGAAACAACAGTGGTAGAGTCCACATTCCTCATGATAGATAAAAGTGACTAAATTGGGGCTACTGATAACAGCACCTGGGCTGAAAGTGAATCTCCTCTGTGCAGAAAGGAATGTAATCACATTCAGAGGGCCACAGGGAGCTCCTATCTCTGACACTGATATGGAGAAACAGACTGAAAAAGATCAATCTGACAAAGAAAAATATATTTATACTTCAACAATCAAAGGGACACAGGCACTGGACTCTGTTGCCTTTCTCTTTTAGGGGCCTTATCTGATACTGGCAGGACCATTCCCTGGTGTGTTCAGTTATGAAGCTGCTCCAGGATATTAAAACTTCTACACTGCGAAGTTTTGAGCTGTCAGAGGAGCACATTCCAGTGGTTCCACCATGAAGGTAATTCTGGGGTGTCAGTGAAACTAACTGTACTACTGAAAGTTAGTCCAGGGGTTAAACATCATGCAAAATAAAGTGGCAGAGGGTCACTCATCACCTTGGTGTATGTAACACACTGTGGGTTATCCTGGGCAGCCCCCTGGCTTGTTGAGAGGTTTATAAGGACTCTGCAATTTCAGTGCAGGAGACTTTGCTACAGTTCTTTCTGACCACCTCCTTGGGGTTTTGCATGGGCTGGGGTCTCTTTAGTAGCTTTATGGGATCAGAGGTAAAAAAAACAGGTGAGAAGGGATTTTAAGTTTTCTTCACCCATTCTTCTCCCCCTCTAGCAAGGATCAGCTATCTATCTATCTTTATAATTTCTGATGGATGGTTGTTCTTTAAAAGCCTCCAACAGTGAGACTCTGTCCCGCCTCAGGCAATCTATTCCATCCCCTACTTCCCTCACCATTAGGAAGCTTTTCCTGAAGTCTAACCCTCATATCTCTTGCTGTCACTTAAGCCCATTACTTCTTGTGCTTGCCACCTGGTTGTGGCAAACAGATTATTTCCTTCCTCTTTCCAACAACCTTTAAAAAATTGATGACTCTCATGCTCTCTCCAGTGTTTTTCTCATGCTTTCCAGTGTTTTTCTCTCCTCTGTCTGAACCAGCAACTCCCACTATTGCCCACATAGATCATGGTCTTTGATAGTTCTCATTTCTCTCTTCTGGAATTTCTGCAATTATTTAGCTTTTTTTCGTTTCCTTTCTTTTTTTTTCTGAGGTCCTGTGCCCCCAGTGGGATAAAACTGAGGTGTTCTTGATACAAGCTGAGGGAAATAAATCAGTTCCCACTGTTTACAGCTCATGAGAAATTCCCATCATCACCTTAAACTTGTAGAAAGAGAATTTAAACTACGACAGAAATTGGTGGGAAAATATTTTCATCTTGTGGCAGTTTATCTGCTGTCTTTCAGATGATTCTATTAAGTTTTATTACAACTCTGGTTCTTTTTCCAAATCATTAAATGTCTAGGACAGCTGGTACTGCTGAGGTGACCACACCTACATCAGTCCCTGCTTTGAGTGCTGGCATTTGAGTGGCAGCTGCTCCCAAGGAATCAGGGTGCCACTGGAATTACCCAGTCTCACAGACCCTGACTTTGAGATTAGTGTTTGAGGGTGCAACTGTGGTATTTGTGTCCCAACAAATCAACAAGGTGGCTGATATTGGACAAGTGGGAGCCAGCTTTTTTCGCCTTTTCCTGTTGTAACTTTTTTTTGGAGATTCTTTCATGTGCTTTGAAGGAAAGCCAGGCCAGCAGAATTATCTCTGTGCTGATACAGCACAGGGACATCTTCTCCCCATTACTGATACCAGACTGTTGCCCAAACACAGAGAAAATGAAATAAGAAAGGTCAGTGTGATTCCACCTCCTGAAGGACAGCTGGAAGAGAACTGGATCCCACTCTGAGACTGACATAAAAGTGAAAATGAGGCACCCACAGAAAGTATGAGAAAGAGCAATCCAAGTCTGAGTCCTGAGAGTATCCCTGATGGCACAGGATCATGTCTCACACTGTCTTCTTGGCTCTGATGAGCACATGAGCTAGAAGCTTTTGTTGGGAAGGGGGAAAAGTGGAGAAGAAAAAACATGGACAGAGAAAAAACATCTTTCCTCTGAAGAAGTTCCTAACTGTGGCCTTTGACTTCAAAGGAAGGTTTGTAAGGAACAGCTGATGCTGGGAGGAGATGGAGAGCTTTGAAAAGTTTTGATGTATTTTGGGTTAAACCTTGCTTGCTTCTTGCTACTGAGGCCATGTAAAGGCCCTTCTCCACTCCACGTTTGTCTCTCTGTGTCATTCCCTGGGTTGGAGCCTCAAAGGCTTAGAGATGATCAAAGAGCCTGCAGTGAAAACAGGTTGATTTTCCACAGCTTTTGAGTCTGGACTGAGTTCTTCTACTGAAACATAAAAATTCACAGAGGACCATTTCTCTCAAAGAAGGGAGACACTCTTTTTTAACAATGTGTGAACTTTGCTGCTGACTCCAACAGGTGACATTTTCCAGCTCTGAAGATCTTCAATAAAACCTAAATTTGGTGTGTTGAGATCAAGATCTCTCTACCCATACTGTAATTTTTAGATGCAAGGCTGCCTAATTGCACTGTGGGAATCCTTTTAAAAAAGCACCTTCTGACAGGGATGCTCTTTAAAATAGGCCATTAGTCTTGTGACAGTGCAACAGGGAATTAACAGGGAGTTTGTTAGTGAGGCAAACCTCACATTGCCTTGCTCAGGCTCTTCCCCTGCTAAACAGAGACTGGTCTAAGGAAATCAGAAAGGAGACATCGTGGAATGCATGAACAGGGACACTGGATGGGACAGCAAAGCATCTGGAGGCCTTTCAGCTCTGCTTGGAGTCTTTCCCTTTGGAACAAATCTGCTGGTGGGTGTAATCCTCTGTAAATAAAGCCCCACAGCCTGAGATTCATTCAGTGGCCATCACAAAGACAGGTCTGAACCTAGAGAGAGATTCATTTAGGGAGAGATCCAGGTGCCTATACTTTAATGCTGCTGTGCATTCCCAAAATTATCTGGGATGTCCACACTGGGCTTTTGGAGGCCCAGCACTTCCAGAAGGTCAGTGGGAGATGCTCGATTATCTGAAGTGTGGTACCAGACATAGAAAACCTCCAAGGACGATTCAGCCCATCCAAAAATATCTGTAGAAAGTATAAGTGTGAGGAGTTTGGAGGAAATCCCACACTTTGTACTTGAATTTCCCTATTATTGCAAATTTATGGCTGAGTCCTCACATGGGGTGGGTTCAGTACCTTCCAGCCTTAGGCTCTGATCCTGCTGGAGAATTAGTGCAGATGACACAGAACAGGGACCATAAGACTGTCATAAAGAACAAAACTGGGGCACATTTGAAATCATCATAAGGGAAAATGGGAAGAAACAAAGAAACAACACATTCACTTTTAATTGTGTTAATGTAAAAATAAATATTCCAGTATTCAGGGCATGTTTTCACCCTGATATACTGGCATTCAAACTTGCTACAAGACCTCAGGCTTCAATATTTTGTTATGTTTTTCTGTCAAATTTCCTTGCTGATAGCTGCAAACACCTAGAAACCCCAGCAGCAGCAGCAAAGCACCGTGCTGTCCTCATGCTCAAGAGAGTGTGAGAGAAGCTGGCTGGGGATTGTGTTGACTGGACCACAACAGCCCCAGCACATTTAACTTCAAAACATGGTCAAGTGCTGTGTCAGCTGCCCTGCACACTG
This sequence comes from Parus major, assembly GCF_001522545.3. NCBI lineage: Eukaryota > Metazoa > Chordata > Aves > Passeriformes > Paridae > Parus > Parus major. The sequence goes on along the minus strand of NC_031782.1, from coordinate 5,916,421 downwards.
GGAGCTGTGTCCTGGAAAGGAGGCATGGAACTCACATCTCTGCCGTGTGAGCTGGATGTTTTACTCATGGTAATCAGTCCATGGGAAATGTTTCTGCTCTGTTCCACAGGTCTGCTGCTGTTTCAGACCCTGCCATGCAGAGGTGTCTTCAAGGAAAAGGGTTTTTTGGTTTTTTTTTTACTTATTGAAATCCCTCTATCTGTGGGCTGTGTTTAAATTCCATATTTTATCTGGATTCATTTTGTGGGGATTTCATTGTATCTACACAAGGAATGGGACACTGAAAAATGCAAAGAGAGGCAGGAGGAGAAGGATCAGCTTTGCAGTTACATTTAACCTAAAGGACTGAGCTAGCCCGGTCTTGGTGTTTCAGGTTTTGGATATTATGATGTTCTCACATAGGACAGGTTTTTGGCTCTTTTTCACAGTGTACATGATGAAGATATATATTTATTTTAGATAAACACTTAGCCAGAAGGAAGACAACATGTGGTGTAAGGTAAATTATGCAGATAATGTTCTATTATGTGCACAGAGTAAAAAGTACAAGGGACATGAATTTCCCCAGGGAAGCACCTCTGAGAGGGGAGGCTGGGACAACACACAAAATCAAATAAAGAAGAGAAGGAAGAAGGAAAAATAAATTGGAAATAGTTCTGGCAGATTTTGCTTGAAGGAGACAGAAGACTGAATGAGCAAAGGATTGTACTGGAGGCAATTCCTTCCAAAGAAAGGACTTTGTATTGACTGTCACTTATCCAGGTCACTGCTCCAGCTCCTGAGGACAGGCTTTTGACCCTGCAGGTATTCATGAAGCTTGGAATAAGCAATTGGAAGGTGTGAAAAGAATCTATTTAGAAAACAAGTTGGAGCATTTCTTCCCTCCAGACCTTGCCTTTATTCCAAGGTGGGGTATGCAGTGATTTTTTGTAGTTCTGGTCTGTTCTGTATGGTCTGCTGAGGTCTGGCTGGAGCAATTCCTGTGGATTGTGTGGCTGTGTAAGATCAGACACAGCAGAGAAAGCAGCCCCTGGGCTGAGACAGGCACAAAGCACTGCTGAGGGTGGAGTAATAATTGTATTTGAACAACAGAACACAGAGTCTCAGTGGGCAGTAACACTTCATTTCATCAGCAACAGCCAAAAGAAGGTTCTCTACTGTCTCTCTTGTTTCACTCCCAGAGCTGTGCCTGGTAGCAGCAGCTCTCAAAGCTGGAGTTTTGGATCAGCCCTGGTCCTGCCCAGCTCCACTGCAGCTGCAGTCCCGAGGTGGGTGTGTGTTCTTCTCCACCTGGAAGGGGCTGAACTGTGCTCGAGGAAAAAAATTGAGAGAATAAAATAGGCTGGGGCTTTCCAGTCTTCATGATAGGTCCATAAGGTGTTAATCTCTTCCAGATTTCCTTCAGTGTGTTCAGCCTCAAACTCTCTGACCTGGCTTTTGAGACTTTGGGTTACTGGATTTCACAGGATATGCTGCAGCCACTGATAGAAATATAATTGTCTCTTCCCATGTGACTGCCAACACAGGCTTTGTGCAGATAAAAGAATGGGAAAACAAACCAAAGTGCTGGAGCCCTGTGGCTCTGGTTCAGAGTCCTTCACACGACTGTTTGGGGTGACCCCTGTGCTGTGTCTGACCTCCTGCAAGCAGCTGCTGGAAGAATCACTCCCATTCCCTGAGCTCACAGCTACAGTCCCACATTAAGAAAACAAGCTTTATCAGTCTTTTGCATTTGTGTTGACACCTGCAGGTTCGGAGAATTTTTGTTTGTTTTCCCTGTTCTCCTCAGTGTATAATTGGCCAGATTGCATTTACTTTTTCTCTCTCTTGCCCTAATCACAAGTGCAGACTGGAGTAATTTGCTGATGTTGTACAAGGAATTCTCTCCTGGAGACCTGGCTGGTGTGATCAGAACTCACATATGGTATCAGAACAAAGGGCCCTTCAGGCAAGCGGTTCTGTTTATTTTGGCTCAGGTCGCTGTTGTTCCCCTCTCCCTGTGTCTTCTCCTCCCTGTGTGCTGTGCACATCTTTTTTCCTCTGACTTTGGAGCTCCTTGCTGTCAGATCTAGGGTGGCCTGGCTTGTGCAGCATCAGCACCACAGATTTGAGGGGTGTGGGAGAAAAGTGTCCAACACACTGCTTGTAATTAATATGCTGTGAAGCCTTGCTTCCCTTTTCTCCTCCTTCCTTTTCACAGCTTGGAGGCCAAGCAAAGAAACAAGTCTAAGGCTTCCTCTCTGCTCCCCCTCCTTTTCTGGTTAAAGATATTGTGAGTGGTTTTGTGTGGACTCCTGTTTTTCATAAACACTGCTGCTTCCACCATCTACAAATAAGTCTAATCCTAATAGCAGTTATTGGCCTTGACTTATTCCTTATTTCCTTTGTAACAGCTGCTGGCAAAGCTGCTGCTCTCCTGATGAATTTTGTTGGTCTAATTTTTGATAGCACACTTACAGCCAGGGCCGACAGCCTGTTAGAAAAACCACTGTCATCTCTGCATTTAATTCTCCTCTGCCCCCAGCTCTCATTTCAGGTAAGTATTAAACATCACTCACAACGTTGCAAAAATCAGTTGCAGTTTGCAATATTAGGAGGAAAAAAATCTCAGGAAGTAGTGGATGAAAAGGTAACTACTGAACATCAGCATCTCTGGTGGTTATGTACTGATAAAGGATAAAATTACTGCTGCCTCCTCTTCCTGAGGCTTTCCTTTCTCCACAGAGGGGCAGATATATAATGGTTAACGCCTCTCTAGCATCAGTATCCTGTCTGTGGGCTCACAGATTTATTGTATCTGTGCTGTTATTTACAAACAAAAGGTTTCCACGTTTTATTCTTGGTCCTTCCTGTATTGTGTGTAAATGTATCTTCTTCTGTCATTTAGCAGTGCTTTAGAAAACAGCTGCTGCCCCCAGGGTAAACCTTTAAACAATGTCCTACTCTGACAAAATTCTGCTTCATCAGCAAACCATGTTGTGCATATTTCTCTCATTGTTTTGCAAATTGCTGTTACAAAGAGGTTTTGCATTTAAACAGGCTCTCTCTGACCTAAGAGATGGTAAAAATTACATTAGAGCTGCCATAGTAACTTGTCACTGTGACCTGCCCTAAATAGCTGGACTTATTTCACTTGGATAAATTATTTATTTATAATGACCTATTATGTCATCAGAATTTTGCAGCAGAGATGCTTCAGCTCCAACTTACATGAATATTCTTTTGAAGGGCTAATCAGAAGAGATATACTATCAGGATTATGTGCTTTAAAAATACAGTTCTAGACAGCACTGCCCAAGCTGGGAAGTAATGATTAATCTGTTCTGATTACTGTGATCCTATAGATCCTCACTGCTCACCCGTTCTCCATGATCTCAGTTAGAAGGAGCTCTTATTCTTAGTTCCTTTTTTCCCTAGAGCTACATTTCCATGACCTTTTAAATAAATTTACAATTAGAGCCCAGTGCTTCCAGACTTCCTTTGATAACTTAAGAGAACAGCATGGTGCAAAATTTTCTCTCTTCCTCTCCCTTTTAACAGACTTTATTTCCTCATTGTCTGTTAGGAGCATCTCTGTCTGCTTTGGATATGTACATGGTGCTTCCCGAGCCTCAGAATTCCCTTTGTGCAATTCTGCTAATGAAAAGGCAGCCACAGAAGGTATTTTGTCCTTGTAAATCCATGGCACAGGGAGGATATTCCTGTATTGCTTCCTGTCTGCTGTCACTGAGGTCACAGTTCTGGCACAGAGAGAGCCATGAACAGCTGCAGAAATCCTGGGATGTCCCTGCTATTGCTTCCTGGAGGGATGGATGTGGGAATAAGTGTCAGGAAAAGGAAATTGCCGGTCATGTTCTCTGTCCTGGCCCCGTGCTCGTGGGAAAGGGTGGGCAGGTGGCTCCTATTCCTTCCATGGAGGATAGAGTAGCTTTTTCCAATTTATCTACTAAATGTCTGCCTAAACAAAACTGTCACAAAATATTTTCACATATGATTATTGACCTCAGCCCCAGCTCAGGTCTGGGCTTGAGGTCACACCAGACCTTCTGCTCCTTTTGAGGACATTCTCTAGAAACTGCATCGAGAAATAATTTCTGCCCTTCTTGTGAGGACAGTGCCTTGCAAACCAGAGAGTGACCATCCCCCCTGGCCCTGACCATGCCCTGTGTCCATTGTGCACCTGAACCCTTCTAAAAATTTTCATACAGTGCAGAGAAATCGTGAGTGCAAGGGAATATTCGTGACCTGAGAGATGGAGTGTAAATGTGTGAATTGTTTATTTTGTGGGCTACTGACTGGTAAATTTCTGTGGGAAAAATGGTCTTCAGAGAGCAGTGAAAAGCCAGCATGTTATTTCAGGCATGGTGGGGAGGATGAAGGTGGCTGCCCATCACCTGCTGCTCTGAGTGGGGGCCAGGGAGCTGGGCCAGGAGGGACAGCACTTGCAAGGTGCCTGTGGGGCCCTGCAAGAATTGCTTTTAAAAGCTCTGTCTTCACACCTTTACAGTCCAAGTAAAGTGGATAAATAAATCATTGTGCACAGTTGTCATTTTTCCCCTCTTAGCACCAGCCAAATTGTTTAAATGTAACTAAAGCACTGTCTTTCCTCAGAATAAACACTCAGATACTCAAAATAAATTGCTGGGTCCTGTATCAAAGGGATGATTTATAACCCAGTTATACTGGGAATTTTATTGTTTCACTGATAGGTTATGGGTCAATTAGGTGCTTTACTCCTGGAGGAACAGATCCTCATTCCACCATAAAGTGTCTGAGTCTGGCACACTGGGATTTCCTCTGTCCACCTTGTGAACCACATCCAGTTTGTGGAAAAGCTTTGAGAATCATTCTGCCAAGGGCCAGATCTGTAAGTTTTGTAGCATCTTGTCTCTGTTTACTGCTCAGGGCATTGGCAGGAATGCAGAGAGTTCCTTTCTGGTGAATAATCTTCACCATCTCCTGTTTTCTCCTCAGGCTTGCAGCGTGTGGAAGATGTTCATGGTGCAGCTGAGTCTGTAAGGCCACTGGGGAATGGACATCCCTGAGCCTTCAGAGGAGGCTGACAGCATCTAATCACCCAACATCACTAATGGGTCTGCAGCAGGGGCCATGAACACACACATGGTGAAGACTAGGAACAGAGAAAACTTGTTTAATCTTCCTCCATAATATTTTTACTCTCTGAATGCAGTCAGCTTAGGATTTCCTTAAATTAATGTGATTCTCAGTAAGCTGCCCTGGGTTTCTCTTGTAGCTGCTTGTCCATTCTGCCCTTGAACATCCACAATTGTAGAACCACTGTGGAAAAGGCACACAGTTACCAGAACAAAACCTATTATCCCCTACAATGGTACAAACCCACACTTGCTCTAAAGCCCTTTAGTTAATTCTGTAAAGAGTAATTCTTTTTCTGTGAAATCTGAATGAGGGAGGGGGTTTGACCAAGTTAGTGAATGTAAAAGAGGAAATTCAGGGGAAACTGTTTTATGATAATGCCTCTTAAATATTGCATTATTTTAGCAATGCAAATTCAATAGAGCAATTTAATTCCTGTGTCAATATGGACTTTTCCAGTCCTGCATGTTACCTACATCAGTAGTAGCCAGAAAGGGAATCCAGCCCAAGGGTTTTGTATCATCCTCTATTTGCTCCTCCTCCTCCTCCTTTTCTTTTTTTTTTTTTTTTTTTTTTTTACAAATTAGAATAACATTGTCATAATCTGAATAACATTATGCTTTTCTATTCCTATAAATAACAGTCATGTTCTTTAGCCACAGGGATATTGAATCTAAAAGGGAAATAAAAATCCAACCCCAGTTATTTCTGAGTGAGACCCCAGGCAGATGATGGTTTTGGTATTTTCATGCCCAGGCTTTTTAATTTCCTGGACGTGGCTCTTGTCACCCTGGAGTTGTTTGTAGTAAATGGTGCTCACTGAGCAAGCCCATCCCTCAAAATGCCTGACTCTCCTTGTTGCTCCTCTCCCCACACCTCGATTATCTAACACATTAATACAACAAGCACTGCAATAATTAGGGCACCATATGGCACTCACAATTACAGAGCAATTCCAGCATTGGTGGATTGGGTGAGTAGTCAGAAAGAGTAAAATAAGCAAGGCTGCTGGTGTGAGCAGATGACTAAATCAGTGTACTCACATGGCAGAGAGGCACTGGGTAAGTTATGTGTGTGTACAAGCTGGACTTGGGGAATTTTTTAGTTTTGTTCTCATCCACGATGAAAAGGCACCCAGGGTTAGAAGGGTGCACTGAACTGCTGCAGAGAGATAAGTGCCCTTCGTGGCACATCTCTCTGAAGATGATCTTTATTATACTTGGCTTCCCTCAGGTCGGTGAGTTCTCAAATATTTCCCTGTCTGGGACTGTATTGTCATTTAGCAGTTATAACGGGTATTTAGTGTTTTCAATTATTTGCTACTTCATTGAGAGCACAACAGACATTGTGGGATTCTTAGTTAATCCTCTAAATAATAAAAGGAATCAGGGAGCATGTACAAGCTGTGAGATTTTCCTGGCCTGGCTGTCAGCTGGGAATGTGAGCAAATCATGCCCACGAGCCACCACAGTCATGCTAACAAAAGCTTTGGGGCACATGCAAAAATACAGATTGTGAAGTATTCTTGGGTTGTATCTCTAGAGAAATGTTAAAGCTGGGCTTGAAGAAGAGTCTTGTGGTGATGTAAAATGCATGTCCTTTATGGATGGCTGCTCATATGTGCAGTGTCAAGAATTTTGGTGTAGAAAACCCCATTTGGTATTTTATCCCTGCTAAAACATCTTCTTCCAACTGAAACACTTCAGCTGCTTGGATGAAGATTGTCTTTCAAATGAAATAGCTGTTCTCATACTTGCACTGAACATTTTCTAACACCGTGGAACAGACGTGATGGATGCCACAGAAGGAAGGGCACGCTCCCAGGAAAGGTTAGTGGGTGACCTCCCAGGATGTCACCTTCTCCTCAAGAAGCCCCAGGACATCCTTTTCTTCGTTTCTACAGAGCAGAGGCAAAGCAACCAACCCCTTTTTTCCTGAGGACAAATCCAAGTGCATCTGGATGAGCGTGAAGAATGAGAATATGAATACAGACAATTATGATGGAGTAGAGGCCTTGTAAATTTATACCCAAACTTACCCCCTGGTAACTCATTCATCTGCATGTCTTGACAGAATGCATGTGAAATAGTGGGACAATAAAGGCTTTTGTTATGCTGAAAGATGTTAATAGCTGGCCTCAGGGTGAGCTGGGTTTCCAAGACAATCACAGATAACACAGATAACACAGCAAAACTCAGGAGAATGAACACTGAAGCCTTTATTTTGTAAAATAGAGAGACTGTGACTATGTCAGGGTGGGGGTTATCTAAAGGTACAGGTTTTACAGGATCTTATTTTTATGGAAAAGTACTTTCTGGGACGGCAGGGGAGTTGCTGAACTGCTCGTTACACATATGAAAATATCCAGAAAAACATCATTATCGACTCCTGTGCCTCAGCGGGTGAGGGTCTAAGGAGGTGTCAGAGGGCGCTGGGAATGGGCCCCTGTGCCCCTCTCTGCCCCACTGCAGCACCACGCTGCGAACAAAAGGAGATGCTCACAAAGAAATACCGCAGGGAGCTGCTCTGACAGTCTTTGGATGCTAGAGATGTTTCTGAAAAGCTTTCTTATAATTCAGTCTTTCAGGAAGGGAGGTTATAATGCAGATCTGGCCTCACCACTGGTACCCAGTGAAGCTCCTTCTCTCTTTTTTCACTCTTGTCTCTACACAAGCTGCTGTCCACAGGGAGGACACCATCATAATCACAGCCAGTGTAAGGGATGTGGATGTTTCCTTATAGTTCATGAGTCTAAATCTGGACTGGCTTGGTTCTGTCTGAAAATGGTGTCCTTTGCAAGGTGATGCTTTTGTGAAAAGACTCAGGAATCAACAGCTGGAATTTGGTCCACTCCTATGTATTTAGGCAAACCTACACAGGCATTTAGGGTGGATTCCCCTGGCCTAAATGTGCCTGAACGTTGGTTTCTGGTCTAAACAAGTGTACAGGTTTGCTCTGTAGTTGGTAGGACTAAAATGAGACTTTCAGCAATGATCCCATTTCTCTTGGACAGCCATCTTAGGAAGAGACAAATGGTCCTTGGGAGAACTCTCTCTCTCTCTCTTTTTCTCTCCAGTGACTGCAACAGAAGCCAAGAAATCCTGCAGGTCAGCTGCCCATGCTCAGCTGAGAAGAAACCAACACAGAGTTCAGCAGCACTGGCAGCTTTGCTCCATGCACCCCTGTAAACTTGCTAAAGAAACCTTTCCAGAGCCTTCACCACAGCTGCAAAGCACAAACCCCACAACTGTGCTCTGCCAGAGGAAGAAAGTAAGAATATCCTAAGGGAAAATTCACAGAGGATCCTAGGAAGTGCTTACTTTCACCTCAGTTTGCACATGTGTCTAGTAACAAAATGACAGGTGAGCAAGCAAAAAAACTTGATTTTTTTTAGGCAATGTTGTTGTAGATGAGAGGCATTGATGTGATGGGACAAACTGGAACTTTGATGGGATGAATGCACTCCAGAAATGCCAGCCCCAAAAGTTAAACAAGTGACTAACAAATGTGAAAGAGAGCACATTTTGGTCTTGGTATCCATAATATAAGTAGAGCCATTTATTTATTTTAGGTTTCATCTTCTTCTTGCTCTTCTGTCCTCAAAAGAGATAGTTTGGATCAAGTCACTTAAGTCCACACTGAAACAAAATGTACCTTTGTGATTGATATCTACAAAAATTCAGAGTGACAAGGTAATAAAACTGTAAAGGTTTGGGTTCCTTCAGGGAAATCCAGTTGCACTCACTTTGCTGTCAGAATAATGGGGTGTCTATTTTATGGTCATAGAGTTAACACATTTGCTGCAGGTAGAATGATTTTCAAGTCATAGGGACCTCTTTGAAAGGAAACATTAAGTAAAACCTTTTGAAAATCACTGTTTTTTATTTATCTGCACATGACACACCATTATAGACTAAGCATCTGTAAAATGTTGCTCTGTAATCCAAATTTATGTCTGAGAGAAAACAAACCATTCCATGGTCCTGGTGAGCTGCTGGGACCAGGCTGGTGCTGCTTTGGAAGACAATGGGTTCACGTGTTCGAACAAAGCAGTGGTGAAGCTGCATAAACACAAATTTAGTGAGGATTTCAGGAAATTCACTGAATGTTCCTTGTGCTTCAGTTCACCCAGAGGGACAACTTAAGCAAAAAGGAGCAGTCACACTGAGAAACAGATGCCAGCTTTTGGGGCAGAGCAGGCAAAGGACAGCAAAGTGATGCAAGGCAGAGAACATCTGATGGGTGATGAAGAGTTGCTTTCAGGATGGTCGAGTGTGTGGTGTTTCTGAAGGTGTGTTTAGTCACGAGTGGGCTCTTCCCCTTGCTGAGCAAAGTGGGCATTAGTGCTGCCATGTTCTGCCATCCAAAGAAGGAGGCATTACAATATTCACTCATCTCAAACAGCAAGTGTGGTGCATTGCAAAATCAATGGCTCAGGCTGCTGAATGTGCAGCACCTTCCCCTGTACAGTGAAGTGCTGTCATGTCCCCCTTGTGAGCTGAGGGAGGGAAGGTCCCTGTGGCAAACTGGGGCTCCTTTAGCTCATTCTCATCCTGATCCTTCCTTTCCCCCTTCCCTGAGCACTTACTGTCAGATTTGAGGTAATGATGGCTTTCCACTGGATTTAGGAGAGGGATATATCTTCTTACAGGCAGTAAGAGAATTGTGGTTGGAGCTGCAGAGGGAAGGGAGGAAGGGTCAGATGCGTGGAGCCCACTGAGGAGAGGCTGACACACACACACATAGGCTGAAAAATTTAAGATTATATTGTAGACAACAGTGGTGAGATTGCTCTCACCTCACTGCAGGTGTCTAATCATCTGGCCTGATCCAGATTTTTACATTAGGTTAGGAGGAATCGTAGTCTGAGCACACCCCTCTCTCCCCACTGGCTGCAGTCAGTGTCTAGAGCAGATGAAGTTGTCTGAGCTGGAGCTCTCTGTGTCTGCTGAGCTGGATCTGGCCCCATATGAGGGAGAGTAAATTTGCCTGTGCAAATCCCACTTTGAACATTGGGATATTGCTTCCTCTTTCAGAGCAACCTGCCTGTATAGCCATTTCTACACTCCCAGCAGACTAATTATTACAAAAATTCTCTGTCATTGCTTTGCAACGGTCCACAGCTTAACTAATTTAAAAATGCAAATGAATGCTAAATTGCAGTTGAATCTGAACCATCTCCTTCTCCCTCTCTCTCCCCTCCTTCCTTTTTTCTTCTCTGCTGGGAAAAGAAAGATACAGCAGACATTAAATGCTGATGGTAAAAATCAATCTTTCAGATTTGAGGTAATTTTAAATTAGGTCCCAGTGCCAGGGATAGTGACATCACCAGAGTTGCTTGATTGATCCGTGATTTGAGGAGAAACAGCTTGGACTCGATGCTCCCTTTGTCCTTACAGAGAGGAATTAATGTTGCAGTCTTCAGCTATTTCCCTGGGAAGCTTTCATACTCAAATGGTCTCAGATGTTAGGGAGAGGCTCTCAGAGAGAGAACAAGCAAATGTCTGAGCTCAAACACATCTCCTGGTACTGCCATGGTCCTTGGGCAGTAGGCTGGGGCTCTGTGGTTGTGCAGAACCAGCTGAAGGGCTGTCCCCTCTGTAGCATCCCTAACCAGCTGGCTGACACTGAGTTAACCTGTTGGTACATTCAGACTCTGTAGGATCAGTCAAGATTGTCTCGTGCCTGTCCCCTCCTTTCCCCACCTGCTGACATCAACTCTTCTCTGAGAAATTAACTTGTTTAAGGAAGAGTCTGTAGCTACATGTTTGAGAGGGACTTGGAGAGGGTGTAGCACCATGGTTGGTGGTTTTTAGCTGCAGGGTCACACAGATAGCCTAAACACCATTCACAGTCTTGTTGCCTTCATAATGGCAGCTCTGCTTTGCAACACAGCCACTGAGATGGAGTGCTCAGAAATGGAACTTGAGCACTCAGAGAGTCAGTGATGAGCTCAGAGTTCGGTACTGGGATCACATCCCTCCATCCATGGCAGGACAGTCTGGTAACCCAAGCCTCACCTCTCTTTTAACTGCAGATCCATGTGCCATGTAGCTGAGTTAGGTACCCAGACAAGACTATCCAAAACAAAACTCCTGTGTTGCTTCAGGGCTGAGGATAACAGACCTTCTTAACCATTCATCCTCAGCTCATATATTGATGATAGTCTTCATGATAAATGACATCTTGCTGAGCAAAATATAGAAAATTACAAGAATCACCCCAGAGGGCAGCTGCTGGCAGCTGTGTACACAGGACTATATTGCTGTTCATGAAACATTTTTTTCTATATTGCAAATTGGTGCAGAGATGAAATTTTGTGAATGTTTGTTGACACATACAACAGACAGATTTCTAAATGGGCTCTGGAGAGATGATTAAAATTCCAGCCCCAGTTCCTCACTGCATCCATTGGTTCTGTAAAATCCCATGTTGTTTGCTGGCTGATGTGTGATGGGAGGTAAACACGGTTCTTTGGAGCTGTGAACCCTTTTGTTGCCCAAAGCAGATGCTGGACACACACACCCCTCACAGACACACACACCCCTCATGGACACACACACACACACCCCTCTCCTCCCAGGTCCCACACCAGTAAAGTGTGTGGGAGAGACTTTTCAATTAGAATTCAAATGTCAGAATGACAGAGTCCTCCTAATCCTTTAACAAAAGTGTGCATGGTTAAATCAAGCTGTAATGCCTCAGGCTCTGGGTAGTTTTGTTGACCATCAACTTAGTGCCAATCCTCCTGGGATATTTTCATGGGTTTAGAACATGCAGAGGGTGCTTCCAGCCCTTGCTCTTGGCTGTCAGGCAGATGTAGCTGTTGCATTCCCCTATGTGACCTCTTAATAATCATGTGAGGAAGAGGAACCCTTGGCCTTCTGTTCCATGCAGAAAAGCTCTAAGTGTCCCAGCCTGGGTGCAATTGTGTCTGTGAGGAAGCACAAGTAGTTTTCTGTGTGGGCTGACTGCATTCAAAGAGGGAGGAAGGGAGAAAGAGGAACAAGAAAGCATTTCCTGCATTTCCCCTGAGGGTGTTTCTGCCTCTACCCTGGGCTCCCCCAGGGGCTGTAGCTCAAGTTGGCAGTGCCAGCCCAAGGTTTGCTGGCTCCCTGTTCATGGCACAGAAAGAGTTCTCACAGAACGATTTGGTTCAGAGCTGCTCCGTTATCCTGAGCTGGGGGAGAGCAGAAGTCCTTGTTGGATAACCCGGGTCTCTCTAGAACAGGCTGACAGTTTCTGTCATCTAAGCAAGAACCTTCTTGCTTGTGTGTGTTTACTCTCTGATTAAAGCCCTCAGGAGGATTGTGGTGACCTGCACGGTGAAGGATGGCTGGAGGATTTTGCCAACACTTTTCTGGCCTCGTGTCCAGAGGGAAGGAGGCAGAGGAGCGTGTATGCAGGCTAGACCTGCAGGAGTCCTAATGGCCTGTGGAGATTGGCATTATTGGTGATGTGTTTGTAGGAGCTTTATAGCCACACATATGACAGCCTGAATTTTGGAGCTGTGTACAAAGCCAAATCCTCATCTTGGTGACCCCAGTGCAAAACTGAAATTTATCATTATTTTAATTTCAGAGTGAGCTCTAGGCTTTGAGAACAGGATCTGACCAAAGAGCACCTGTGCAGTGGGGAGGGATAAGGAAAACCTGGCAAGGCACGGTTTGCTGCAGATCTGTGTCCATGTATGCTCTGAATCAATTCCTTCAGTATAAAAGCTCATCTCCCTCCTGCCTCAGAGTGTGTTTGGGGGAGGAAGACTAAAATGGATCTCCTCCATGGGCATATTTCAGAATCCCGTATATATGTGTGTACAAACACACACACACAGAAATATGTGTATGTATTTATGTATTTTTATGTTTCCATATCAGCTGTGGGTGTTTTTTTCACCTGTGATTCTCTGCTAGTAGGCACCAAAGCAAGTCGAAGATTAATTCCATTTAATTTTAGTGATAAAGAGCATTGCAGTCACAAGAGGTTCGCCATCAGTGTTGGAGGACATTAAGTATTTGGGGTTTTTTAGTTGCAAGATAATAATGTTCTGGTGTAAATGTTTTATAATTATCTCATGAATTATTCATGGTTAACTTGTTAACCCGGCATTTTATGGGATATGGTCTCTGGAGTGCAAGGAGAAATTTAAAGATAAATAAATGTGAAGACAGGACCCAGCTGCAACAATGAAAATGCATTGAGGCCTCTGATTTATTTTCTGTCTGCTCTGAAGGGTGGTTTCATTCTTTTATTTATATTTTTGTGGTGATGAGCCACAGAACATGAGTAAGTGGATAAGGTTATTTTCTATATATAGAGAAAGAAAAGAAAAACTGGGAAATAAATCAAACTCTCTTCACTGTTTTTAATCTGAAAGTGGTGCTTGAATTATTTCACCTATTGTTCTGCAGCTCAGAGGTTCTATTATTGTTGATACCGTCTCCATCTGGTGAAGTATTAATGAAAAATGGAAACCAGCATGTATTTTTCTTCATGCATATTACTGGGCCCTTTTTCTGTCTTCACTTTTCCTTCTACTTCCCCTCATTCTCTCCTTTCATCCTTATTCTCATTTCAGTTCTTTAATAATTTCCTTTTTAAAATATTTTAAATTATTTTTCCCTCTTTCCTTTTCCATTCTTCTCTCTGTTCCTCTGGGATTATCTTTTTCTCCTCACTTTCCTCTGATTCTTTCACCATGTCTCACCTGTTAATGTTTTTTTATTGTCTGCAACTCCCTCTTTGTTCTCTCTGTTGTTCACAGGATCTTTGTGGTATTTGCAGAAGTCCATGAGCCTTAACCCCAACCTTCTGAAGAAAGAACCAGACCCAGAGAAAAGTTCCTGCAATTAAAAGAAACCAGGTGGCAACCTCTGGAAGAAGAATGTTGAGACTCAAACTTGGCCTTCCAGCCTGGATGTCCATCAGGCCTTGATAACCAAAATGCACCAGGAAGATGTGCAATAACTTCATTGCCATATGCCAGAGATCAATGGACAAAATACCCTGCAAGGGCCTGAGGAGGCTCCCTGCTTGCCTAATATCCATGAATCCAAATGGCAAAGAGAACATGGCCAATGCCACTTAATCCCAGTGTGAGCAAAGGCTGTCCTTGTACCCAAGAAACAACTGAGACAGGACCGAGACCTCCAGGGATCTCTGCAGGAGCAAAGCCTCCTCTGTGGAAGATTAAAGCTTGGTGCAAGCTCGAAGGTCACCTCTGTATAAGCAGTGGGAAAGGAACAGCACAAAGCTTGGGATCACCTGAGCTTGCTGGCATCCAGCTGCTTAGCAGTGTTGAGGTTTATTGCACTGGAGATTCCACAAAGGGTTTTCATCCATCAGAGCTCTGGGTTCTGCAGAGTCTGGTGGATATCCTTAAACATTTTGGAGTGGCTGTTTTGAGGGTAGCTGGAAAAACATGAGCCAGCAAGACATTGTAGAAAGATGAATTCACAAGCAGAAAATTTTAGAGAGAGTATTTGATAATGAAAGAGTGATTCCACCAACTTGCACCATTGATTTATTTAAATTTATGCTATAAAATGGACAGCAGAGGAAAGTCAAAACTTGTACTGATTATTTTTCTTTCTCTTCCCCCCCTGTCCCTGATCTTTTATTTATTAAACTGCTCTGGGTGCACCTTTCAAATGACTTTTTTTTGGCTTAGTGTTTATTATATCTTCATCAGCCTTGAAATGGCAGCTGCAGGCAGCTTGATAAATGGATCGAAAAGCTGCTTCTGCCAGAGCCAAACTAACAAAAACTCCTCAGTATCCATAAGCCTTTTTGTTTCAGCATTTCTAAAACAAGCACTATTTCCCTCAAAGCATCACTGAAGAGTGATGCACCAGTACCCCTGAGTGTTTCAACAAAGGGATTTTTTTATCCAGTGATGCCCAGGGCAGAAGTTCCTCACTGGGTCATGAACAGGACTCAGCCTGCAGCTCTGGAGAGCAAGGGCAGAGAGAGACAGAGAGAGAGGGAGAGATGTGGTCTCAGGAAGGCTGAGAAAATCTTGACTCCAAAATGTGCTGGGCAGATCAATGGAGTAAATGAGGAAAAACATGTGAATCTGGGTCCTGCTCACAGAGACTTGCAGCTGTCCTGCTTCCATACAGCCATTTTTTACCCAGATACTTTCTGAACTCTTCCTTTCCTCCTTCTTTGAATGTGAACAGCTCAATATATCCCTGGTTCAAACCTTTTTGTCCTTAGCACACTTATATTCCACAGTTGGTCCAGCCTGGCAGTAAACAAGGGTTTTGCTACTGTGGCTTATTGACAGTGGTAAATGGTTCAGTCCCATCTGTGAAGGTATAAAATATCCACGAGAAAATAAATACCCTGTAAGAAAGTGGTGAGGAACCATCCAGGTGAAAACCTGTCGTGTTACCTGCTGTGGCTTACAGCACAAATGTGGCAACAAAGGAAGTGGGAGGGGGTAAATCCACCACCACCACAAAAAAAACCCCACAAAACCAAAAAGGAGCGAAAACGTGTGGCTTGTGAGGGGAAGGAAGAGCTCTAGTGGTGACTACTGCAGGCAGAGTGACAGAGGCTTGTGCTCTGCTCCTCACTAAGGTTGTTTCAGCTCTACATTCAAAGGTGATGAATATACAGGGGAAGGATGTGAACTCCCCTGGCCTGAGCTCCTTGTGTGTGTGTGAATTTGCCACTGTGGATCACACTGACAGCAGGGCACCCCTAACACAGTCTGCAGCACCCAGTGAGGTGACAGCGCTGCAAGGACGCCTGATGGGCTCTGCCAAAGTTAATAATCCTCTTGTGTCTGTCCTTAACCATTGCCTGCCTGGGTTCTGACTGTGTCTGACTGCTCCTGACTGTTCCCGACTGTTTCTGACTGTCCCTGACTGTCCCTGACTGTGTCACCAAGGGGATGTCAAGGTCCTGGCTGCTGAGGGACACATCTTCCCAGGGGGGATTGCAATGCCATGTTCATGCTGTGGGTTTTCTTTCCTAATTATGGAGAGCCACTATCACTGAGTTACTGCAGTGACCCAAGCCTGTCTCCTGTTCTCTCTTTGCTCCAGTGCCTCTTCAGAATTGCCGGGGTTCAGGAAGAACTTTGCTGTTCCTTGAGGCAGGAGGTGAGTGTGGGACAGAGGGATGGATGCTGCTCTTCACTCCCTGGAAAGATGTGGCATGCCCAAAGCCATGCAGACAGGAATGCTAATGGGAATTAGAGGTAAGAGAGCAGAACCTGGACCCTCGTGACCCTCTGGCTTATTTATTTAGAATAACTATTTATTTAGAAAGCATAATTGCAGTCTGCTTAACACCAAAGGATAACTGATCATTCACAGGGAAGAAGCCAGTAGTGGAGATCAATATTTCTGTTGCTGTGCTAGAAAAACAGCAGAAAAGGAATGGCTCTTTAATTGTTACAGCAGAGCAGGAGAAGCCTGTGCTTTAGGGTGTTTGTAGCAGGGGCCAGCAGAGGGTTTGTGCAATGCTGGCTCTCATTTCAGACTTGAGGTTCAGTGAATGAGTGAGGATGATGTACCCTGCACTCCAGATGTGGCCTGGCTGGAGACAGGGCAGAGAACAGCTCTGCCATCCTTGGTCTAGAGAGAAAAATTAAGTCACCCTGAAGGTAAAAGAAGGAATATATGTGGGATAGTAACTTGAGTATATCTCAACTGAGCATTTCAGTCTCTGTTTTCTACTCAGACCATACTGATAAATATTTTTTCTACATGCATAAGCGTTACCAAGAGCTGATTTCACTTGCACAGCCAGAGCTTGGCTTGCACTGGCACTTGTGGGATCCTGTAGTAGAAGCACAGATAATCTATTTTAACAAAATGTTCAGCTGAAAGTTTTTGTTTCCAATTAAATATTTGTTGAGCCCTTCTTGAAGAGTCTTATGGAAGGAGGAGGAGGAGGAAGTGACTCTTCGAATGGGATTCTGTGTAGGAACTTTTTATTATTGGCACCGACAAGGAGTATGGCTCTGAATTACCTATATCTGAGCTTGTACGTGTTTTGGTCATGAATCAATATCCTGATTTCTCATGCAGAGCTTGCAGCTTGTGTATAATTTTTCTGCCGTGCCCTGTGAAACAAAAGACTGAGAATTGTCCCAAAACAAGAATATTTTCCGAGTCAGTTTGGATGAGGTGGCCCAGCCTGAGTCACCTCTGTGTTAGTGCTGGGGCCTGAGGAGCAGCCTGGCTTTCTGTGAGCCTGTGCTGGCTGAACACACATCAATCTCCTGCTCAGCTCATCCAGCATGAAGCAGCTTTGAGAAAAATAGAAATGGAAACATGAAGAATCTCTACATCATAAATCACCACCGGGGGAGCTGGAACAGATTTGCTTTTGGGGTGTCCTGTGTGCCACAAACGCAGGCTCAGCACAAGCCCAAGGCTTGTGGGAATCAGGGCACCCCAGTGCTCAGTCCCACAGGTTTCCATGGCACAAGACTGACATCCAGTGGCACTGACTAGTGTGGCTGGGCTCTAAATCTGGGGAGGATGTGCACAAATGCTCTGCAGAGGCCACACGTTCAGTTTTCTGGGCAGATATTTGCTCCTTGCCTTCTTCAGACCTTTCCAGAATAAACACAGATGTTGGGGACAGTCTCCTGCTGAGCTGGTAAATGTGAGGTGGTTTAACCGAGGTGGGAAATTCTGAAAATGTTCTCATGAAGTAGGAAGGAAATATCCTACCTATGTGTTTTCTCCCCACATACCAAAGTGGTGGGAAAGAAAGGGGCAAAAGAGAAAGGGAAGAACATGAAATTTTTGGGACAGAATGTATTTCATTTTGAAAATTAAATTCTGCTGCCTGCATTTGAGGTTCCTAACCCCAGGATACTGCGTGATTTGCAGTTCTGCCTCTGCAAGGGGAAGGGGGAAACTCATCCCAATTTAACCTGTGGTTCTGCTTTCCCAGGTGGCAAGCTCTGGGAGGAAGTGCTCACCTGAATGAGGAGGAACCACCTGAGTCATCACTCAGGCTTTCCTTTTCCAGAAATCATACATCCTCTTCTAATGGTAGAATTACAGCTCTCTGACTCCTCTAAAACTGACCCAGAGCCTCCCCTTTTTTATTGCTGGCAGGAGTCTGGTTCCCCTGTGTCTTTGTAGAGGCTTTCCTTGTGTTTCACGTGCCCCTGACACAGTTGTGCTGGTGGCTCTGACGACACTTTCCTCATTGTGTGAATACAGACCTCTCCCCATCCTTGGTGCAACTCCCAGCTTCTACCAGTGAGGAGTCACTTGGTGGATTTAGGAGGAAGTGTCCTGGCTGGGTGATAGCTACTAGGCCTCCAGCAGGAGGAAGAAGATATTTCCTCTGCCAGTGGAGAACTTCTGTGGATGGCAAGATAGCAATTCAGCAATGCAGCAATGCTTATTTTAACGTGAGAAGGTGAGGAACCCGTCAGCTGCTAGAGGTAGGTCCTGGTCCTGATTTCCAAAGGAAACCAGGCATCACAGAGTAAGGACAAGATGTGGTGTGAGGGGCTGCCCTGGATCTAGTTCAGTTGTGTTTTTACCCCTGAGGGGATTTTCAAGGAGAGAGCTGTCATTGGTGTATGGCTGTTGGGCACCCAGAGCTGCATTAACCCAGAGAGATCTTTGACCTACCACTAGTGTAGGTCATGAAAGGTCATCCTGGACTGAGTACATCTGATATTCAGGCTCAATAAGGCTCAGATTTGGCTCAGATTTGTACTCAGGACAGATTCCAATCACAGACTTTGAACTGAGGCCCTTGTCCCCTGTCAGAATCTGGAAAGGGGAGGTGGAAAGGTTGCAGTGCCCTTGGCATCCGCATAAGAGAAGCATTCACCTGGGGATTTATACTGATTTATTGGTGATTTATACTGATGTCTGCTCTGTGCTCAGGGGCTGTGGTGAACTTGGACAGGCTGCAAAAGGGAGAGATGAAATGTATCACTGAAAAGGAACAGCAGGAGCTGGGAGCAACCAGGAGAGGTCTCTGGAGGGAGCAGGGCAGGCACAGCTGAGCTGCCTCTCCCAAAGCCTGCTTAGCACAGGCCAAGGCCCTCATTTGCCATTGACTGGAGGGATGTTTTACATGTGCCCCTTCTGGTTCAGAGAGGTATGAAATCTGCCTGTAATTAAGTTAATTTGGAGTTGAACATAGGCAAAGATAATGAGCTGGAAATAACAAAAGAAGAAAGATGGGAAGGTGTTGCTAAGGAACAGGTCTTTTGCATTAAATCCTCTCCCCTCCCCAAATAAACCATTTTTAGGATCTGGATGGCTGAGTGATGGGGCAGACAGAGCACAGACATGGAAATGACTGCTAGATCAAGAGCTCAGAATAATAAAGGAGGTAAGAGGAGGGGTATGACTTGGAGAATAGAGAAAGGCAAAAAGGGTGTCAGCTGTGGCCAGTACAATTCTGTGGCAGGGCTTTGGGCTCAGCAGAGTGGTGTCCTGTGCCTGACTCACCCCTCTTTTGAGGGAACCCCCCAGTTCCCTGAGCCTCCAAATGCTCTGAGATAGGGACATAAGGACTGGCCACCACCACATCTTTCACATCAAAGATCAGCAAACAGCCCCTCTCAAAGCACGAGGCTTTTAACTTCTCCAGTGCTTGACCCTGGTGAGAATTCTCACTGGAGTCAAGCACCAAGGTGAAGGCTTAAGATTGCTTCTCCTTGGCTTTTAGAAATGGTGTAAGAAAGAATATGTTCAAGCCAAAAGGAGAATGGAAGAGAGGTCTGCAGAAAGGACCAGAATATTTAACAGCCAGCAAAGCATAAGTAAATAGACAAGTTATTATCAATGAGTTTGTTTGAATTTGACAGAGCTTTCCTGCAAACATGGGGGAGGGAAGGGGGGCTGTGAAGAATTCCCTGCCAGTGTGAGCTGTAATAAAGGACCTGCTGTTTTCTGATTCTCACTCCCTGTGAAAATTGAAAAGGTTAGCCAGGTAATTGAAATCGGGACTGGAATACAAATAACAGTGTGAAAACCCCACAGCTGGCAAATAAAGTTGCAGAGAAAAGACTCAATTCTCAGTGGAATTTCTTAGCAGCAAAAAGCCTGGATGGATGGGGGGAAAGAGATGATTTTCAATATACCTGCTCCACCTGGGAGGGAAGATAGGGAATGAAATGAGACCGGAAGGAACCAGACTGAGACTAACACTTACATGAGTGTTCCTTGCTGTTGATGCAAGAGACACACGAAATCTGGGCTGTGCTGAGGCTGAATCATGTCTGGCACTCCTTGTGCCTCTTGGAGGAGTGCAGTGGTTTGCTGGGATTTGCTAGGCTGCCATGTGAGCCCCAGCTTTGGGACTATTCAGTGTTACAAGCACAGAGAGCCAGCTCCACATGACTCAGCCCCTCGTCCTGGGACTGGGATACATAACCAAAGCAGATATATCTGGGCCAGTGTCAGCTGCTGTTCATCCTTGAGCACAAACTGGTTTGCATCATTTTAAGCTTAAGAGCATGCTGCCTGTGTCTCAGTTCCAGTGGAGGGGCCTGCCAGTGCCACAGAAATGGAAATTTATACCTGCTGCTCTTTCTGTGGTTTGTTTTTCTGCAGGAGCAGGTAACCTGAGCTGGGAGGAAATGATGCTGCAGTGCTTAGGGGAAGATGAGTTTTGTGGTGCTAACCAGGTTTGTTCACACCCAAAAAACTCCTCTTCATGAAGGATTTCTCTAACATCAAGCCAGTTAACAAACCCAGTCTGTAAATGGTTAAATAAGCGTGGTTAAATATACCTCCATGTTCATGTGTTAGTGCTTTGTTTCCTTCCTCACAGACAGTCTGGTGGGGTTTTCTATTTCCCAAAACTGTGACTCTTTTAAACTGTGACTCTTGTACTTTTTTTGCTGCAGTTGTTCTGTGCTGCCCAATCCACCTGCACTGCAGTCAACAGCAGCATGAAAAACCTTCTTTTTGGAGACTTTCCATTGAGTTCAGGCAGCTGTTTAGCACATTCTCTGGCAGGACAGATCTCTTTCCTGCCCTTGTCATCTCCTACAGAAGCAAAGCAAAGCAAACTGGGAAGTTGCAAACAAATGCTGCAAATTCTACAAGTGCTAGAGCTTTGTTGGGATTTCTCTGCCTTTTGAGTGTAGCCCAGGTGTCCCAGAGGCACCAGCCCCAGATCAGTGAGCAGAGTGGTAGGTGAGCCCCTGAGGATGCTGTTCTCCTGCTGTTTAGTGGTGATTTAGCTGTGAGCCATTTGCTTTGCTCATTTGGAGCATGATTTTCCTAGTGAGTCATTTCCAAGGGAGTCTCTTGGGTTCTGCAGATGTGAAAGAAATGGAGAGGGTCTGATAAACATACCTGCTCTGCAGCAAAGAGCACACAGCACTCCAAGGTGACTTGTGCCTTGTTGCCTGGTTGTGTTTTTCAGCTGCAGAAGGTGTGCATAACAACTACCTGTAAAACACCTAAAGTAGGTGACTGAAGTAGGTCAGATAAATTGATTTTAGCATAGCATTTTTTCCCTTCATTTGATTAGAAGAAAGAATACAGTTTTCCTCTGATGGAGATCATGTTGTGGACATCTGAGTCAAAGGGTCTTCTGCAAAACCCACCTCTACCCAAAAAATCAACCAAAAGCCTGTTCCTCTGGGAAGGAATTTTCTGTATTTCATAAAATAGTGCAAGCTGAGGATGAAAGAAAAAAAGTTATTTGGGCTTTTCCAATAAGAACCTCAGTATTTTATTCATGAATTAGCTATCCTAGTGGGAAGCAAATTATTCCAACGATTACACCTAAAATTAATCCTACTTTAAAAATTAAGTGGATTTAGGGTAGTTTGCCTTTAAAACGTCTGCTAGAGCTTCTTGGGGTTTCACAAAGTCTAGACAGTAAGAGAAAGTCTTCTTCTGCTGGCAGCAAATGAGCTTAGCTCCATCTGGTATGACCAGGGCAGGCTGTTGACTACCCAGAATGTAAATGGAAAGAAATGTGGAAGAAAATCAACAACCCTTGACTCTCCTGGAGAAGTTCTTACATTATAGTCAGTTTTGTACATGGCAAATACCTTTTTCAGAGTCAGGGAATTGTGCACAAGATGTTCACTGTCCTTTGGTGCATGATGACCTTCCCTGACAACCTCAAAAGTGTGTTTTTACCAGGTGAGGAAACCTGCAAGGCCCAGATTGGGCAATTTTCTGCGGTTTCTTTGGAAGTTCTTTTAGCCCTCGGCTCACTCTGAAGGACATTTGCCATCATTGCATGGTAAATGACTTGGACCAAATTCTAAACTCAAATTTTAATCCTTGCAAGTGCTTGTTTGATTTCTTGTTCATTCTGCTTTCATTATCATATTTCTCCTTACATTCATATCCATTTGATATGGAAATGCCACAGCTCAGCAATTTGCTAGTTTGTAGAAAAAGAAACCTCAATGGGGAAAATACCAGCAAGTGCCACAATGAAAGCAGAGAAAATGAGACAAATGTGGGAAAACAGAGAGGGAGAGCAGACCTGGCTGTTCCACAGGCTGGGAAGGAGCAGTTTTTGCTTTGGGACCCTCTCCTGCCTATGACAAATGTGCTGCCCAGTTTTTAACCTCCTCCCCTGCAGGAGCAACTGTACAGAGTTCTTGGATGCCACAAGGCCCATGGGGATTAGTGCTGGCTTTGTGCAAATATACCAGCTGAAATATGGGTTTTTTTAAAAGTACTGTGACTCATAATGAGTCCTTGGTGTCCTGTACTTGGTGCTGGCTGAACATTTGAGGAATGTCCATCTGCTGCTCATGTGAAATCAGAGGGACAAACAAGAAGCATGCGGATTTCTGGAGCATGGACCAGTCTGAGGAAGACTTTAGCACATTTATTTTAATGTTACATACAGATACAGATAACCATCTCTGCAGCAGAAATGTACATTTAGTTTTACTGATAAGCTGTGGTTTAAACACTTCAAAACACAGTGATATTCAAAAACTCTTCTTATAAACTTAACAGAACTGTCCACCTGCTGTTCATGGCGTTTTTTCCAACTGAACCTGGCATTAGATCTGAGCATCACTCACTGGCAATGAACACAGTTCTTCTCCCCTTGAGTGCTTCCTTGGAGCACGTTTCAGACTCTCCAAGTTTTGTTCACAGTGCTGGAGCACTGCCCCTGCTCTCCACACTTTCTGCTCACACATTTCTCAGAGGGAAACAGAAGAGAAATAAATCAATAGACAGTTCTGTCTCCAAAGTCACGCTTGATTTCAAATAAATACAGTTTTATCACACTGGACCGCTTCAGGGGGAAAGAGAGTTGCTCTCCATTTTTGTGCAACAGGAGTTTTTTCTCAGACAGTTGCCAACATTTTTCAGCACTTGGCTATGAAAGCTCCTTAATGCATAAATAAAGGAATAGTATCAGCTTTCATGACATCTCTATCCATCTTCCTGGTTTTTTCATCTTTGAATCCAGCTTTCAAAATGCAGGAGGTAAATATCAGAGCAGAGTGATAAATAACTCAAGCATTGACCTTTTGGGAAGAAAAGCCTCCAGTGGACATGGACTACGTTTAGGGACAAAGTGCATCAACTATTTTCTAGAGATCCTCCCTCAGGAGTGAAGGGGTACCGAGCTGTGCAGTCACAGGGAACTTAATTTGGAGTCTCCAGTTAGTCTGCATTTCTTCACTGCAGTTATTTTATTTTTAGCAGAATTCAGAGGAGTTTTGTCATGTCTCTCCCAATAACACTTTCACAGAAGGTTTGGTTTGGTGCAAGACTAAATGTTTTCAGCTTTGATTTTGATTTTGGCCAAAAAAGCTCAGTAAGCTTTGCTTATGCATATCGCTACTTTTGACTGACAACAAATTAAATGGGATAAAAACTGATCTTAGGACAAGAAAATAAATTAATTCAGTACCAGGTGATTTCATGATGACTTCCTTCTCACTACTTCTCTTCTAAAATTTTTCCATCCATGCACATTCCTCCCACCTCAGCTTCCCCTTCCTCACAAAACCCTTTTGTCTTCCTTTGGGATAAAAGTATGGCCACTTTGTTTGAGATCACATGAAATCTTTGCCCTCCAGCTTGCCCAAACTCTGTCTGCAGGTCTGTGTGCTCATCTGCAACTCAAGGGATGCATCTGGCAGCCCCAGGCTTTGCAGCTGGAGGTTGGGATTCTCCCATGAGGAGAGGAGAGCAGCATCTCTCGTGGATGGCTCTCGCTCCTGGGTGGCTCTGTGCACCCACACAAGATGCTGTCTCGCCCTAAATGCATAACAGGCATTGAAAGAGCCACAAAACCTGGCAGAGGAATGTCTCCACCCCATGCTGGATGTGTGACTGTGTTGAATGCACCGTGTCCTCACCCCTCACCCTCACCTAGGCCGGTGTCTAGGACAGCTTTCACACACCTGGGACAGGGGGAAAACCCCCAGGGCTCAGTGAGGGATCTGCCCAAGGGAGGGAGGGAAGGTGAGGGGGAAATCCAGCACAGCCACTGCCCTGTGGTGCCCTGTGGTGTCCTGTGTGGTCCCTGGGTGGTTGGTGGGATCAGAGCTCGGAGCAAGGCACAGGCAGGAGAGCAGGGGCCTGGGCAGCCCACAGGCAGCAGGACACCACTGCCATGGCCTGTCCACAGGGAAAACACACTGAAATCTCCGGCAGAGGGAAAAATAATGCAAAATTTCTGCTTAGAGATGTAAATGCCACTGGTAAAACGCAAGTGTCCACTTGGGGGTGGTAAAGCATTTCAGCTGTGTCTTGAGGGAGCAGGAAAGGCCTTTTCTCTGCAGGCCTTGTGTGTGGCTCCTCCCCTCTCCAGGGCTTGGTTCTTAAGACTGCAGGTGGTAAAAAAGGTCTGAAAACATTCCCCTTGTGCTCCAGGAAAAGGGGACTCTCCAGCTGGCATGAGTATCCTACCTCAGAGTGCCACAGTGAGAACAAAACAGAAAACTTTGGGGCAAAGAAAGAAAGCGACTGTGGTAACCAGGAGTAGAATTCCTTCCTCCTCGGTAGGAAATTCATCGGGATCCCCAGTGACCAGAATGGAAAATGCCTTTATGCACACAGTGCATCATCTTTCAGGAACTAATGTTCTTATTTGCTGTGATAACTCTGTGTTCTCTGGCTGTGTAAGTGGCTGCCAGTCCCCTGGTGACACTCATGGCATGATTCTCGGTGGCAGTGCGTGCCAAGCCTGAGCCCAGCACGGGGACTAAACCCAGCCCTGCCTCAGGATGCACACAGGAGGCATTTCCCTGAAGCACCATGAACAGGCTTTGAAGTGGGTGAGACAGAGTTTTACAGAATTCTTTATCACATAATGGCTCCTCCCTGAACTCCCTTGGCAAAATTTATAGGGTCCTGTCCCTGCAGTCAGCAGAGCCCAGGAGTTTGTCAGCTTGGATATGAGTGTACTGCCTTCAGGATCTGTTTGCACTACTGGGATGCAGGAAAGTTTTTCAGACTTTTTTTTTTTTGTATTGTGCTTCGTGGCAAAAACTGAATTTAGTAGATCCAGTATCACTGCAAAACTCCCCTTTTTACTGCCCTTGAATTAGGTTTGTCCCAGTTCTCTCTGTTGTGAGTGCTGCCCAGGCTCCTGGTGATTGCTTATCCATGTGGATCTCTGACTTCTGCAGCCCACCTGGTACAGGAGGAGTGAAGTCTGCTGAAACACAACCACAAGGCTTCACTGGTGGAGACAACACATAAATATCTGAAGTTGAAGTAATGATAAGAAGCTCAGAAAGCAAAAGTTTGCTTTACATTTATTTTACAAGTGTTGGCTCCCTGGTTCTTCTGGCCCAGAAATAGCTGCTGCTGGTAGCTGGTGTTTATCAGCCCAGATCTGAGCTGCTCTCATTCTTGCCAGTTCGCTGATGCTGACAGGAGGGGTTTGCAGCAGCCGTTCCTGAAGAAGGTTGTAGCAGAGGCAAGTGGGACAGGCTTACCTAAAGCTAGAAGTGGGTAGAGAAGGCTTATGCAGAAAGTTGTACTGTTTCAAAATAAGTAGAAGCTGATGTTTTGGTTGCTGCACAAGAAGTTATTTGGTACTAAGCTGATTCTCTCTCCTGTGCTGAGAGTGTCTCTTACCTTTTAAAGCAGCTTTTCGCTTGCACAGCTTGCAGTGAGCAAACTCAGATTTCCAGCCCTCCCATTAGCCTGGGGGTAATACAGTGCTTTCCTAACATCCTAAATACAGTCTCCTCCTTCATTCTTTCAGTGGGACACCTCCTGAGCAATTCTTGCTGGAATCCGTCTTTTAGGAAGTTTTCTGCTGCTTTAGTCTTAAAGTAATTTTCTTAACCTTCTCTTTCACCTGGATCACCGTGATGGAAAGTCACAGGCCAGTGGAGAGCTGAGAGCTGCTGACAGATGTCCTGTGTGTGCCAGGGAGACTTGTGTTTTCAGCAGAGTCCATGAGATTGTGATCCTCAATCACAAACATGCTCTTCTGGGATGAAATCTTGCAGGTGGGATGTTTAGGGGCACAGTGCTTGCAGCAAGGAGAAATCACACTGAGGAAAGCCATCCTGAAGCGCTGGGACAACAGGTTGTAAATGATGGGGTTTGTGGCAGAGCTCAGGTAGAAGAAAACACCTGGCAGAACAAGGGTGGGGGACAGAGAGAGACGTTAATTTGTGTATGAAACCAACTAAGAAGAGGAAAATCTATTTTTTGGCTATAGAGCTCCACCAAGCTTGGTGCAAGGGTGGAGACAGCAGCAGTGAAGCTCTGCTGCCTTCCTGGCACAGGCAGAGATGTCTCACAGAGGTTAGCTCAGCTTTCACTGCAGTGAAAGGGAAGTGGGAGAGAATGTGAATTTGGGCTCAGTCTCTCCAGCTGTTCAGGAACCAGCTCTCTCTTGAGCTGCCCTGCCTCCAGCACTGCCCTCATGCCCACAGCAGGATTTGCACAGCTGGTGCCCCATCAAAGCTGTCAGAACATAACTGTCAGGGGAAGCTAATTTCCTACAACTCACCAGGACAATGGCACAAGATTGGATTTGTCTGAGTGGCCTAATGGCCACATTCAGTGTTCTCCCATGGCAGATTGAAAATAAGATTCCTCTTTGAAAAGCCCTTCATTTTATGGTTGGCAAGGCCATAAACATTTGGTTTCATCACCAGTGCTGAGCAGTATGTAAGGCTCTTCTATTGGTAAGGTTTCCTATTTGCCCCAGAGAGCCTGTGGAGGGTGCTGCCTGCTCCTGTGTGCTTCTTAAAAGCAGCTGAATGACAGCAGTCCTTAGTTCTGAACATGCCCAAGAATTAAAAGCAGCTAGTAATGATGCTTGATATCCTTTTTTTGTTTTTCTTTTATTCTTTGTGTATTCAACATGTCCAGATCTTGAAAGCTGCAGGAACCTGCTTGCTGTTTTTATTCAGACAGTGTTCTCATCACTGCTCACCGAACCTCAAGGAGGTTTTCCATGCATGTATCATGTCCCCTACAAAATAAATGACTACACATTCCAAGCAAAACCACTCATAAACACTCATTTTTTTGCCAGTCCATGTGCAAGTGGAAGAAGAAGGCTTTACCTGACACCACATGAATTAAGTTGAAGGTATTGGCCAAAGGCTCAGTCCATTCCACAACAAAGCTGAAGAAAAGCCGGTCTATGTGGAACGGAGCCCAGCAGATGGCAAAAACTATCACGAGAACAACTGGTGTGGAGCAAGGGGAGAAGAAAAACAGGTCAGAAATGGGAGGATATGGTTCACCAGCCTGCACAGGGCAGGGAGTTCATACAGCTGGATGGAAGATCTAATATGTAAATTATATTCATGGTTTCAAAACTTTTGCCATCCTTTCTGTCTTACCATTACCAACTAAAAGAACAATCTTTACACTAATTTCTGTGTTGGATAACCCCATGCATGCACACAGAATGACATTCAAACAGAGCAGGAAACAATCAGGCAATGTTGGGGTATATATGGAGGCCAAACTCATTCCAGGCTCAGAAAACCAGGCTGGCTCCAAAGTACAGTTTGGTGCAATGCAAAACAGATTTACATTCTGTAAAAATGTACAAGATGGACTATTTGCACTCTGAAAAAAATGGGATCCTCCCTGGAGGGCTGTAAGAGCAAGTTTAGAGTGAAGGATGTTGGAGAATTGCCATGAAAGCGTCTGCCACGAAGGTTTGCTCAACCTCCTCTTGTGCTGGGGAGGAAAATATGCTTTCTGAGTCTTTTGGTAGTTACCCCTGATGCTTCACTCCTGCAAGTCCAGATAAAGCAGCAATAAGCCTTTTTTAAAAAAATATGGCAGGTACTCATCTCATAACTCTTGTATCCAGTGAACTTGCTTAATACCCTTCAAGAACTGGTCACACTCCTGCTCATGTGTAAATAAAACACAGAAGGACTCAATACTTACACAACATCTTGGTGACTGATTTCCTAGATGGTCTCTTAACATTCACAGACAAATCCTCCACTTCCAAAGATTCATCTCCTTTCAACTGGCAAAAGGAGGGAAAACAAAGGACAGCTTAGACAAGAGACCAAATCCCCACCAGACATAGACTGTTTGATGTTTTGGTAGTTGTAGTTTGAGAAAGAAACATTTGGGGCCACATGGGACACACTGAAAAAAAATAATAACTCTGCATTTATGTGTTGGTTTTTGTCTAGAAAAACATGGAAGCTTTAGGTTCAAAACAATCTGCAGATTTTATGCATCTGAACCTGCATATTTACAAATTTGTGTTTCACTTCCCCACTTACCTTTTCTCAATGAGTCAATATTTGGTTCACGGTTTATGTTCCATTTCAAAAATATTTTGCTAGGCATTATTTTCTCTTCCAGCAAAATATTGTCAGTTTGTTTATTTTCCTAAAAGTGTTCCCCACAATTAAGCACAAACCAATGATCCAAAAAATACCCAGAGAGGCCTAAGTACAGCACAGCTGTAACCATTGGAAAAATCCTGTAGAATTCAAGGGAGTTTGTTTCATGTCCTGAGTGTTGGGAGTAATTGATATTCAACCCATCTGAGGAACAAACCCCAGAAATTTGCCTTGCAGATGGGCAGGGTGCATGGTACACACAGATTTAGCCATACACTGCTCAGGCACAACAAGGAGAGGTTTTTCTCCAGTACTTTTTCCTGGACTAAAAAAATAAGAGCATAAAGAGCAATAATGAGATCCATCCCCAGTAGGTTCATGATGAGAAGACTGGTGCTTTGGTGATGAAAAGATCAGGTTTACATAAACAGGACAACTTATTTGAATGCCAAAGAAATCATGACTGGAGAGTCCACATTTGGACCCAGCTTCCTGCAGTAGGAACTCCTGATTAGCCAACAGCTTTGTCTGTTTTCAGGTAGAGAAACTGGAACCAAAACTTAATTATACATGGAACAATATCAGGAAGGATGGAAAAAAATAGAAATAGCTCTGGATTTGTAAAAACCTCGTGAAGACATGGTAGTTGTGCCATTTGCTTTTGCTTTTTGCACTGTGACTTTGCTTTCTGACTTCTGATTAATAATACTTTTCTGTAAGGATGATGAAATGAGCCCTTCTTTAAATGTTCTCTTTATTTTATTTATAAAAGAAAAAAACATGTAAATGGAATTATAGTCAGTTATAGTGCAATTCAGCCTCTCATATTTTACATTATTCCCTTTGTAACTTTTAGTCACAGGCACAGTTCCTTAAGGAAAAGACTCAGTTGATTTGTAACACATCTACTGATAAACGATCAGATTTATTAAAACCCCTGGATTCCCTTCAGTGGTTTTCAGTCTCAACAGTAATCTATTCCAAGCATATTCCAAAGCCTCAGAGAGTACAGTGTGCTGGTGCTGTAATAAACCAGAGACACATGTATCTTTATTTTTCCCCTTCCTCCTGTCATTTTGATGATGCTGTAAGGCTCCTCTTTAGCATCAAGTGATGAAGGTATTACAGGCAAGAGCAACTCAGCAGCTGCAGTTTAACAAAATAATGAAATATTACAAACAGGGAGGGGAAAAAATAAATAACTGAGTCCATGTCAAAGGTTGTAACTTGAGTTAAATCATGCCAGTGATTTGAGAGAGGTAGAACCCCAGCCAAGGTATGGTTACTTTTACATCGCTGCTGTGTAGGTTTGAGATGAATGCTACCCTTTCACTGCAAGAGAATTAAAAGTGACTGGAGCAAGAAGCTGAAAATTGGATTTTCCCCCCAGATCCTTATTAGCTACAGCATTTCACCCCAGAAGCCAAAAGGGTGAGTGAAATGAGGGTCTCAGCTATGCCCAGACAAACATAGTGAAGCCACTCTGCAAAAGAGCTGTTTTCTGTAAACTCCTTTGCCTGTCTGATACTAGTGGTGATCAAAGTTTCTCTCCAGCTGATGGAAAAAGTGATATTTAAGCCCCACAAGGCTTGTGCTAAAGATTAGAGGCCTGCCTGTTTCAGAGGTTTGGCTGAAGCTGTTGCTGCTGAGCTGCAGCCTTGGTGTGCCCTTAGCTCACCCCCATGGCAAAGGAGAACCTTCCACTGGGACAAGGACTGCTGAACCACCTCCATGGAAAGGGGACAGACTCTGGAGGAGCTGTGCAGGGCTCTGCTGAAATAAAGGCAGTCACCATCCACAGATGATTCTGGGCATTTAACAGCTGGGCATTTGTGGGGATAAATACATTTTGATGATAAAATCTGGACCAGATGTGCATTGACAGGATTAAGTTGTCTTGCTTCAGAGACAACTAAAGTAAAATTGCCAATATGTCAAAAGAATAATAATAATAATAATAATAATAATAATAATAATAATAATTACTGACAGTTACTTGAGGGGATGAGAGACTTAGAGAAGAGTTGGAAGATTGGGAGAAGAATCATCCAGCCTATGCTGTAAGTAACCGTTGTTAAACAGAGTATGACTTTCAGATGAGCAGTGATCAGCACCTACGCCCGTGTCCTTTTAGGAATCAGTTTGAAAGAAATGGGCAGGGACCTTGCAGTGAATCCTGCTGCAATGCAGACTTCTTCCCAAGCAATCCCATCCCATCTCAATCAGTGCCCCAGGGATGAGCTTCCACGAGCAGCTACTTCCCAATGTTCTCATCTCCTCTCCTCTCCCTCCTCTGCTCTTTGGCTGTGGGCTGCAGTCGGTAGCTCAACAGCTGAACTGGGTTTGAAGGGCCTGGATGATTTAGGGGTTGATCCTAAAGGTCTCTGTGATGGGAACCCCATGAAAGAGGCAGCAGGAAGCTTCCACAATGGAGCCTAATGAGTTCACAGTGCAATGATCAGTGTCCTCTTATTTACGCTGGTACTGGAACCATCAATTGACCATAACATTGCAATATTAAACCACCAAGCCTTAAAATTATACCCAAGTAGATAATGAGGTAATCAACCATTTCCCAGTGAAAAAGACAAATGTATTTTTACATTTTCCAAGGAATTAAATTATAAATTAACTCAGGCACCCTATGACCCATGTTTGCTGCCTTCTCACAGCTGCTTGGCAGGTCACCTGTCCCCATCTGCATTCCATCCTCAGACTGCCCAGCACAGGCAGAGCTTGAGGGAGAAACTGGTGAGGAAATGACCTTTCCACAGAGCCTGGGTATGAAAAGGTTACGTCTCTGTTTGCTGAATTTGAGCCGTTGTACGACCTTTGGATCAACCCTGAGCTTTTCCACGCCATTCTGTGAGTGATACACGGCACTCAGGAGACCACAGGGTGTTGCTAAAGCCTCACAGATTTCCTCTTCTGTGAGTAGATAAAAAGTGTCTCCTCTTGGAAAATTGTATATATACATCACTCTTCTGTCACTTCTGTTGAAGAAATGAAATCATCTTGCCCAGTTTAGTTTGGAGATATTGCAGATCTAGCCAGGATGGATCCTGTTAAAATTTGGAAGTCTGAGGTGGATATAGAGAAAAACAGGCACAATCAGTGAACATTACTGTCTTTAGGAAAGACAGCTTGAACAAATGTGGGAATTTGCAGAAGTCCTGGGGGATCAGCCCTCATCTGGTACTGAGCTTCTCTTCTGGGCTGGGGAATAGGAATATCTGCTCCTGCAAATAAAAATGATTCCAACCTTCAATTTTTCCTTTTATAAATTCAGGGATTTCTCTTTTCCTTTTTGTAACAACTAAATTTTCATCACCTTTCATCCCCATTCAGGTCTTATTTTGCAAAATATTAATTGAAACGATATCAAGATGCCTTAAAATCCTCCAGAGATTTGGGATAGTTTAACACATTCACTGCCTTGAGGATCTGCTCTGTGCTGTGAATTTCTGGCAGAAAATCCTTGTGTTTTTCATGGGGAAGTAAAAACTGCTTCTGTGTAATTTCAGGTAACAGTAAATATCAGCCAGTACAAAAAAATTATATACACACAACAGAGATTTGGTTCAGTTTCTTGCATATTATTTAATAAGTTCATTTGTCTTCCTTTCTTGCTATGGGATCAGACACATCTTTGTAAACTTTAAGTTACATTCGGTGTAATAAAATGGGATTTATATTGCCTAAATGTCTGTAACTTATGCGAAGAAAGCAGTCATCAAGTCACGGTGATTAGCAGTGCATTTCAGTGTTGTGCTACATAGTTTTATAACACTGTGATCCTGATTGTTTTGTCCACACATTTATGTGATGGATACTTGTCAAAAGTAGTCTCAATTTCTGAAGAGAGAATGAATATAAGCTCTAAGGTAGCCTGGTGAAACAAGGCTGTAGTTATATAAAGAAATGATTGCTGAATTTTCTAGCTGCAGCAATAAGGTTTCAGTTTATGAGCTTTGTGAGTTTTAACAAGTGAATATTACCACCAGCTCCAGGGAAGGAAAGGAAGAAAGTAATGCAATGGAAATTCAACAGTCACAAGAAAAGGGAAAACAAATAGTACACAAGACTCAGTCACTAGCCATCTTCTTTTTATTCTTTTCACATTTTCCTTTTGGTCCATTTCTTTCTAGTCCCTACTGCAAAGGCGTAAATCTCTGAGAGGCTGGAATCAATCTACAGGCTTGGGTGTTTCATTAACATTCAGATGTGAGCAGCAATGATGGTACATTTTTATAAGACTGGGGTAAATTATTCCCCAATGTTAATTTCAGAACAGGATTGCACCTGTTGAAGAAGTTGGATCTACTATTTTCAGAGCTTTGAGAAACACTTTTGCTGTCTTGGGGGGAAAACACGGGCAACAAAAAGGTGCAAAACTCACTCAAAAGCCACATAGACACAAACACACGAGAATGAGCCAAGGAAACACTGAGCACACTTGGAGCAGGACTTACTCTTAGCCCCATCAGATAGTACAGCACACTTATCACCCCCATGGGCAGCACGTAGAAGAGCAGGGAAGTGATCTGGACGATGCAGTTGTAGATCCACAGGGGCATGACCACGGTGCAGGTGGCAGAGCCGGGCACCAGGGTGCCGTTGGGGAAGTGCTGCAGCACGATGCCGTGGGTGCCCGTGTTGGGCAGGGCGAAGAGCACGGAGAGCCCCCAGAGAGCCAGGATGGTCCTGAGGGCGCGGCGGCGGGTGCTGTCCAGCTTGGCGCGGAAGGGATGCAGGATGGCGATGTAGCGCTCCACACTCAGCGCCGTCACGCTCAGGATGGAGGCGAAGCACACCGTCTCGAAGAGCGCCGTCTTCAGGTAGCAGCCCACGGGCCCCAGCAGGAAGGGGTAGTTGCTCCACATCTCGTAGACTTCCAGGGGCATCCCGAAAAGCAGCACCAGCAGGTCTGAGACCGCCAGGCTGAACAGGTAATAGTTGGTGGGGGTCTTCATGCTGCGGTGCTTGAGGATGACGAGGCAAACCAAGAAGTTTCCCACCACCCCGACAACGAAGATCACAGAGTACACCAAAGCCATGGGCAGGAACAGGTGGCTCCGTCTGGGCCCGCACAGGAAGGTTAAATAATCCTCAGTGCTGTTCAAGTACCCCCTGAGACGTCCCTCATACAGAGCAAGGTGGTTCAACCAGGAGAAATTACTGACCCAGGCCATTGCTGGATCTGCTGAAATGTCTCACAGCTGAGGTTCGTTGTCCTTTCTGTTTGTCTGTGCAAGTTTGCTCACTTTTTGCAGGGAGAGGAGGAGGGCTGTAGCTGCCTTGCCAGCCCTGGATGCACAGAGCCACTGAGGATGTGAATGAGTGTGTTTGCCAGGCTCTGGGTAAGGTTTTGCTGCTCAACAGCTGTTCCCCTGCACGGAGCCCCTCCGCCAGAAAGCCCCTCCTTTCCCACATATTCATTGGCTCGCTAAGTGCATTAGATTATAGAGTACAAAAAGAGGTTCCAGCCACTTGCATCAGTTCCCGTGGCTGATGCATTTACAGAGTCACAAAAGTGGGATTTAGGGAGCTGAGAATCTGAAATATGGGATACAAAATCAGATGCAGGTTATTTGTTTATGTCAGAGGGTGGGAAAGCTGACCAGAAACACCCCCAAAACTCAGTCCAAAAAGCTTTTACAAAATTATAATGGTGCTATGTCCAGTTATGAGCCACAAACAAAACAAAACAAAAGCAAAACAGAAGATTCTGGCATGATTTTGTTTTTCAAATCTCAGCTGATTTTTATTTTCTGTTGTCTATGGCAGCAAGTACTTGGAGACAGAGTTTGATCAGTAGAAAGCCAAATGGTTTCTGTAGCCATTTCTGTGGAATTATAATGCTTCCGCCTTTTTTAAAACCCTGCAATTGTTTTTCTCCTGAGATCTGACTAAAGATTTTAATCACAGTTCTTACTGACATCAAAATATTTTCTCACTTCCCAAGTATGCTGGAATTTGATCCTGTATTCTTAGAGAGCCTTGTTTTGGGAATATTTCTGTACAGCATACTATTCCATATTTATTGCCTATTATAAACTCTTATTTCTTCATGAATGACAAGCATTCTGCAAACACACTTTCTGAGCCAAAAAATAAGTGTCTCCTGCAAGGACCATGAATGTGCCAAAATAGATCATTTAGCTCTGTATGAATGCTTGATTACTTCCTGAATTTCTCTAAAACAAAAAAGGTTCCAAGTCCACAGATACAATTTTCTGAGATTCAGAAAGTATTCAGCTGTTTGGAATTGAAGGTGTGCAAGGTCTGAGGGCTAATTCTGGGATTTTTGTCAGCTTGGTGTGTGATTTGTCTCCCCAGAACCTCTTTAGCTCTCACTTTTGAAGTCTCCTCCTTGAAGCCATGTAAACCTTTTACATCCCTGACATCCTTAGGCAAGGAGCTGCTTGAATCTGCTATTTGTGTGTGTATCTCTTTTCTCTGTTTGACCCTTTAGCTTGACCTCTCAAGAAAAAAAATGATTGTTCCAATAAGCACAGACTGCCTCCAAAATAGCAGCAGTGCGTGAGGAACCAAGGGTTGGTCCCTTGGAGGCACGTTCAAAGTGTGGAGCTGGGAATTACTGTGCAATCACTTAAAATGTGAAAGGCATGGAAGGTACCACAGCAACCATACTAAAAGGCAGGAGCAAGTCTCTTGTGATGACTTTCAGACCTGCTGAAATTATCTCACACATAAACTGTCTCCATCAGATGGACCTAACTCATTTATTTCTAGTATTGCACAGAGGTATTTTGTTCAGCAGATCGAAAAGTTTTACTGGATTATTGAATAACAAACGTGCCCTTCTGACCCACTGCTCCCTTCATTAAGGATTCATCTTGTAGCTATTCCCTGCATTTTAACAATGTAGAATTTGATCTTGATCTGCTGCTGATGTAAGAGGTAGGAGCAGGGGAATCATTAGTTTGGTTCCTGGCTGACACCAGGATTAACTCTTTCAGAACACAGCAGAAGACAAGTATTTGAGAATTTGTGCAGGAGTAAACATTTTCCATACCTCTGCTTCACTTTCAATTTTTTGTTTTGCTTTGCTATGTTATGTTTTATTTATATATTTTGATTTGTTTCTTTTTTCTCCTCCACATCATCTCTTCATATATGATTTCTTTCCATTTCTTCTTTTTCTTCCCCCAGTAAATTCCATCCCTCCACTCCACACTGCAGCATACCTGAGGTGAGTAAACCCTTCTGAAGTAGCTACCAAACTGGCTTCATTTTTCTTCTTGCCCATTAACCTTCGTAAAGAAACTGAAGTGGAAGATTGAGTCTGTTCAGCTTGAACCCAATCTTACAGAAAAGGAAACCAGCAAGGATTGAGTCATTAACTAAAAAGCCAAAAGGGCAGTAACACCCACTGTGATCTCTATGAGAGGAAAGCAATGGGCTGTACAAACACATCAGGGAGTGTGGATGTGCCAGACCCACCTGTGCCTGCTTCCACTTGTTCTCAATCCTCTCTGGTCCTGCTGAGCTCAGATGCTGAAAACCCTTAAGAATAGAAGGAGAAGAAAACCAGCTAACCCACAGACCAATGTTGCTATGACCACAATTGTGTTGCAGATGGAGAGGACAAAGACAGTGGAAAATAAATTTCAGTTTATTTCTCAAAGCTTTATTTGTGTTCTATATCATATCTGTCCCAGTAAGGATAGAAGAATGTATCCAACCAAAGATTTGCTCTGGCTCCATATGAATGGAAATATTTCATTTTTACAACTGAGACAGAAAATAAAAACAGATTTTCCTTATGAAAGTAATAATAAAGCATTTAGTATTTTTCATTATAAAGCAAACTTCATTGGTGCTTGCTTTTATACACTCGAAGGAAGAGGGTGTGCTGCCTGCTGGCCTTGGAATCATGCAGCTTTATACAATGGCAGTGTAATGAATGTAATGTAATATTTCCATTAATGTAGTGTGATATTGGCAGCATTAACCCAGACAAGGTTTTTTTGGCACTGTGCAAGAGTCAGAGTGAGGCACTGACTTTGTCCTCATGCTGATGATGTCTCCTGTACCACGTTTCCATTGTGGAATGTTTTCCATTTACTGCAGCACCTCTCTGGATTGCACTGTGAACTACAAAGTGCACACTTCAGGAGGGCTGAATTCAAGCACCTTCATGTTTGTCAAAGCCCTTGTAAGGGCACCCATTAACTGCTTTACATTAATTCCTGGTGAGTAATTAGAAAATGGGAAAATTTGGCACAGTAATCAAAAGAGGCAGAGAACAGTGGAAGTTATCCAGAGCATAGAAAATGGATAAATTCTCCACTGGCCCCACTGACAGAGGGGTGTACTTTGAACTATGAGCCATTATGATGGACTCTTATGAACATTTGTTTATCTCAGAATGGAGACTTGGGTTCATGCAAAACAAGCTAATTTTGGATATTTTTATCTATGTGGTGAGAAAAGGAGGTTTCTCATCCAGCATCACATGCTCTGGTTGTGAATCTGGAAGAAACAGAACTGTGTGAATGCCCTGGTGTGCCTCAATGTTCAAGTCTGTTGGATTCTGTCAGTGCAATCCTGCACTGACATGTCCACTTGGCATCAGGACTGGAGCTGGCATCTCTCAGCACACCTGCAGGGGATTTTGCTCAGAGTTTGCAGGAAAATGCTACACTTCTTATTGTGCACACACCCTCGGGAAGGCATCCTGCTTCACTGGAAGGGCTTGGGGATGTGCAGGGTTTGCCAGAATTCTTGGCAAGAAGATCCAGTATTTTTTATCTTCAGCAGGTGAAGCTTGACTTTGTTCTCACTTCTGATTTCCTTTTGCAGATTCTGTTGTTTCAGTGGTTTCTCTCCTGCAATTTGAGGATACGGAAGGCAAAAGCCTTGAGAGGTTTTGTGTGAGGGAGCTGCTCTCCAGCCTGAGCCTGAGTTCACTGCTCCTTTCATGGAGCTTTTCTGAGCTGCCCGTGGGGCCACACAAAGTTCTGAATTGCAGATTCAAACTCCCTGCTTTAATTCCTGGAGAACTTGGCAATACCAAGTGTTTCTGTCCCAGAGGAATGCA
>NC_031782.1:5872510-5877135 GCF_001522545.3 Parus major | reverse complement strand
ATTCCTTTTAAGTTTTATGCCTGTTTTGCCCTTATTCTAATCCATATCTCACAACAAGAAATAAGTAATTTTCTTAGTTATTGGTTTTAAACCACGACACCCTTATAAATTCCTGAGCTATAATTATAGATCTGACTTGGTTTTTTTTTTTCCTTTGAAAGGCTTGTTTGAAATGTTCCCTACAGCAGCTGGAATGTGAATCCTTGTTTTCCTAAGTACCTTCAGTATAAAATTCAAAACACCACCAAGCACACAGGTACGTTCTGTGCATTTTCTCTTCCTCCAGGCTGGAGGATGGACCTGCACCATAACAAAAACTGGATCTGCAGGAGCAGTTGCATGTCTTGTAAGTCATTTTGCAATTACCTTGGCTCTTCACAGAGAGTTTTTCATGGCTGTGCATGACATCTGAAGTCCCCAGGATATCAATCAGATAATATCCACATCAGAAGTGGATTTCATGACTACAGTATAAAATATCAAGAAGGGCACCTCTTTGCCTGGAGCAGCTGGCAACCTACACAGGCAATGCAGACACAGGCCACTTCAGGAGTGGAACACATTTTGATTAACTTTAGTCATTAAAACCAGCAAATGAGTCTTCACAGATTTTTCAGGTTCCTACTTTAGTCAATAATGGAAAGAGGAACCTCCAGCAGGAACTTCTCCTGAGCCACAGCACAAGGTGAGATACATGACGTGGAGTAACTTAATTTTTCTTATTGTCTGCAGAAGGGTAATAACTTTAACAGCAGGCTTGTTAAACAGCTGAGATTAATTTAGACCTCGGTTTTGTACAGCCTTTTCCATTCCCTTTCCATCAGGCTTTAGAGGGAGATTTCATTTTTAAGATGATGCTTAGGACAGCTGAAAACAGGGCCAGAGAGGCAGCCAGCAGGTCCAGGGTGAGGAGAGTCCAGTGATAAAAGTCACTTCCTACTCCTCTCTTACCCAGTGGGGTGGTCCCCACTGACACATTTTCAACAACTTTGTTATTGACTCCAGAAATTACTGGGAATGATGTATTTTGTTTTTAGAAAGACTTTTGTGTGTTTTGTGTCTGTGTATGTCTGCAGAGACTTCATGCTTCGAAAAGGCAGGGGGTGACAGCCAGGGATGTGGTTCAGACTTGATTTGCAGGGGAACAGCAAAAACAGCTGAAAAAGAACCCTGATACGGAAAATCTTGTGCTAGTGAATGTGTCCAACATGTCAAAGGGACTTGGTTTATGTGGGGGAAGAGGAAAGGATGGTTATGAGAGAAAAAGTAGGAAGTGACAAGCAGGGTGCAGGATGAGTCAGGTTGTCTGAGTCAGGAGGGATGTGGACATACAGGACTCAGACATACGTAGGAAGAATCACACAGCACCTCTCTGTGCCTCTCTGCACCCATTCCAGTGTCGACATTCCCCTGCATCTCTTCCTCTCCTTGTGCTGGATGTTTCTCAGGAGAGCTCGACTCACTTGTTTGTCTGACCCAGAACAGACTTAACTTCCCTGACACAGCAGGGATATTTTTCAACTCACACCCATTTGGCTTCTGTTCCACACTTGGGGCTCAGGCAAGGATTTTCCAATGGAAAAAAAGCCATCCATATCCTGGAGCCTGCATTGTGCCTGGATTTGTGTTAGACTTACACACCAAGGAGACAGAAGTGA
Organism: Parus major; assembly: GCF_001522545.3. NCBI lineage: Eukaryota > Metazoa > Chordata > Aves > Passeriformes > Paridae > Parus > Parus major. Next base: position 5,875,477 of record NC_031782.1, on the reverse strand, counting down.
CAATCAGTGACAATCATAACATATTCAAAGAAAGGTGGTGATCTATTGTGCTACTGAAGGTGGCAGACAGTCAGGAATTTTTTATAGGGCAACTGAATCCATCAATGAAAATGATAAATAGGGCACATGGAATTTACAAGCGTGTATCATATAAATATAACACTAAGAGAAATATTAAGAGAATCTCTTTTCTGAACACTTCATTATTTCAGGGTTGATGGAGGTAGCCTGGCTGTCAGAAAGACAAGGATAATTGGAAAAGTTTTGTTCCTATTGGAATACTATAAACACTTTACCTCAGAAATGCAGTGATGTGTTTTAATTTATATTCTACAAATCATTAAATATTTTGTTCAGAGTTACATACTACTACTACTACTACTACTACTACTACTACTACTACTACTACTAGTATCACAATTTATGAAGGTGGAAATTAGAGAGCATTTTTCCCTCTTGGAATTTCAGAAAAGGCTTGTTTAAATTACCTATGCATGTTTAAACTTCTTATCTTCCCTAAAAGAATAATTCTACTGACACTTTGGCAAAAACACTTGTCAAGTTTCTGTTCTCTCCTGCCTCAGCTACTCTTCAGGTTGCTTTTTAAGTTGTATTACAGTGATCACTTGTCTATGTGTCACATTGAGAATCAATATTACTTAACTTGAAATTGAAGAAACCATTTTTATGAAGAAGGATGTGCATTAATTTAGAACATTAATATGCTGACAGATGATGATTTCTTCCTGCTCTTTCCCACATCAGACTAACCCCAGGAGTCATATCTTGGTTAAGTAAAATGCAGCAAGGGATGGTAATGTTCTTTTTGAATGTCTCCTGCTACAAGGTTAGAGAGAGAAAGGAAACTCTAGACACAACAGTGATGCAAAAATATGAGCCAGAGGCATAATTTGCCATCGTTTTCAAATAACCTAATGGGCCTTACACATGGAAAGCAAATTGGATCAACTTATAAAGAAGCTTTCTTCAAATTATGCTGGACACCACTAAAACATTTTTGTGCTTTACCACCCACTCCGTTGTGAGACGACCCCAGGCAAAACTGCAAAATAAAGTAAAATATTCCATCTGTGGAATATTCCAGAGCTGAGGAACAGAACCAGGATCAGTCCCCACACAGGCACAACAGCTCTCCTGTACAGGACTGGGGCTGAGGCTTGATGGCCTCAGTATCCCTTTGACCCTTGGGATTCAGTGACTTTATTAGAAGAGTTCTTCTCCACCAGGATTCAGATCAATCTGCCAGTTGGAGTCTGGAGCCTTGTTCTCCTCACTGAAACTGGAGGCGAGAGTGAGTCTCAGGAGCTTCCCACAAAAACCCTGCAAACAGACAAGGGGATGAAGGCTGTGCCCTCTTCATTTCAGATGCCAAACAAGGCAGTTTGGACATTTGTGATAGGACAAGGGGAAATGGCTTCAAACTGAGAGAAGGTTTAGATTAGATATTAGGAATGGATGGTGAGTTAATGGTACAGGCTGAGAAGCTGCAGCTACCCCATTCCTGGAAGTGTCCAAGGCCTGGCTGAATGGGGCATGGAGGAACTTGAGACAGTGGAAAGTGTCCCTGGGGTTGGAAGGAGATGATGAACCCAAGCCTTTCTGTGATCTGTGATTTTCTTAGGGGCAGTGAGGACAGCTGCTGCACTGCATCTCTCTTTATTCTTCCCCAGTGCTGGTTTAACTGCAGATGTACAAATTTGGCTTTGTCCCTTTACTGGGACACCAGCTCAGCATCCAGACTGTCAGATATTTCACCTAGCCAAGACACCTTCATTATCTGAAAATTTGCAAACTCTGATCAGCAATCAGATGTGAGCTGGCCCAGAACTCTATTGATCCACTGTGATTGTCCTCGATGCAAAACACATCTCGTATTCACCAACATCTGAACGTATTCTGCTGTACCTTTAATGAAAGAAATTTCTGTACCAGAAAGAAACGACTCAAATCTGAGTCAAGTTGTTGTCCTCTCAATACAGGAAGTTATATTTAAATAAGTAGTAATATAAACTCAAATGCTATCAGAAAGAGATTAGGTTAAGGAAAGCGAAACTAGATAGTCTGATGTTTTATTTTTCAATTCTTCTTTAGAGATCAATGAATGAAGATTAATGTTGCTTGAAACAAGAAAAGCTTAATGATGGCTGAGGGGACAAAGAAAGGAAATAAAATGGAGGAGGAGAGCTAACAGCCTTGAAACAATAACCTGGTAGGAAGATGAACACAGAAACACTGAGAATTAGGAGTAAAAAAGGACAAAATGGATTTTAGATATGAAAATTAATAGAATACGGAGGGAAGGAAGGAGGGAAGGAGGGAAGGAGGGAAGGTATCTGTGGGGTGGGAAAGGCCGGGATTGGCTCCTGCTGTGGCTTTTGAGGTTTTAGTGAATTAAAGCAACAAATTGTCCATTTGAGTGAAACCCACCCTGCAAAATCCCAGTCCCGGGGGATCCCGAGCCAAAATCCCAATGGCATAAAAATCAATTTTTCTTCGAGCAAATCCAGCGAATTCCGGAGCTTTTCCCCTCCCCTTGGCAAAACCCTTTTCTCCCTGCTTTTATTTTGTTTATTTTTTTTGGCTCAGCTATTCCTGATCTCTTTTCTGAGGGGTTGGGATGAGGAGATTGGGCCGGGATTTAAGGAGAGAGGGACGCGCTCCCTGCCAGGTTTTTTTCTGGGAAAAAAAACCCGGAATCCTGAGGTAAAATCTGGTATTTTGATAATGAAAGCACAGCCCATTTCCAGAGAATTCTTCCAGCCTAATTGGATCTGCTTTCCCTGTTCCCGTGCGCTCCTTGTTTGGTTATTTATGGAAAACATCTGTCCGAGGCCTGGCGGCTCCCTGAGCTGGGAATTCAGGGAAAATCTTGGGAATTTTTTTGTGGAAAAACATCCAAATCCTGGGCACCCTCTGGGGGGGGACAGGAGCCCCCAGCAGGGCAGG